>NW_026556368.1:0-37397 GCF_029017545.1 Prosopis cineraria
ATTGCTCTTTTCTTATTTCCATGGCAGTGATCTAATACATCCATATTTCCTAAGTTTTAGGGCATTAATTATATAAGATTTTATTGCTCCGTATTTTTTTAAAAAAATGTTATTAATATGATTGCAACTCTTCACTCCCTCTTAGCTACTTCCCATAATCACCTATGTAAATAATAAATATTCTCACTTGAAGGAAATCGCTTGAAGTAAATAAATAAATATTCCCATATGTTAATCACCTATGGGAGTGTTTGTTAATGAAAACGCTTCCATATGGTTTTTTTTTATTTAATCTTATGATGGGTCCACTTTTTATTTCATGTCTCTTCCCCATTCAGCATTTTCAAATATCATTATTTTTCATATATCTAGTGATGAGTAGTATTTCCGTTTGAAGACCTTAAATTTCTAGAAGAATGCATAACTCACACATGTGCATTTTTTTTTTCAAAGATTAGTTATTCTGGTGATACTCATTCCTGATTGGGATAGGATCTTAGTTTAGCATTGGTTATTTTGCTAGAAGATCATTTTAATCTGCTTTGAATTCTTACCTTCCTGAGATATTTATATTTACACCATAAAGCAATGTTATCATCTCCTCTTGTATGTAAGAATATTCACTTATAGTTTTTCCCAAATCTTAATTTGCATACTTAGCTTATACTTTATAGGTGAATGCCGTAATGGGACCATATATATTAATCCAAGGAAAAAGAAACAAGTTAATTGAACCTATGACACAGGTCTGATAAGATCGTGATTAAAAAAAAAAAAAAAAAGGGAGAATGGCAGTGAGGGCCCTTGGAGGGGGGAAAAAGCAATGATGGCCCAGAACAACTTAAAATTCATTTATGCATAAGTCTAAGTTCATTATGAAGACGACCATTTGAAGTATAAGTAATTTCTTAAAAAAGTTGATTTCCTATGGATTACTACGTATTAAGTAATTTATGCAATCCAGCTGGCCAAAGAAAAAATATCTGCCAGAACTATGTAGGCCAATTCAATTTATCAAAACAAAAAAATAGTTGAGTTATGTTCATCAGTTCTAAAGATTTATCACAATCTATATATATATATATATATATAGATCTAAGGCCCAAATACCACATACATGAATTTCCAACTTCGTCCAAAATCCCAACTGTAACCTTCAAGTTCAAGGAATCCTTTTGGCGTGGAATTTATTTGTTTCCGCATATTTTGAATTCTTGTTAACAGAACTTGAAAAGATAAAAGAAAGCTTTTAATATGTTGGTCTAATCCTAGAATTGAATTAACATTGCCAAAGAAAAAAGAAAAAACAGGATGAAGACGGCGAAATTCATGACTGAACTATAGACACACACACATCACGAGTCATTATTAATATCAAAGCCTTTCTATTTAAAAATAAATCAAAATCGAAGAAAGACCAGGCAGGTACAGCATACTCACAAATTGATAGTACTTAGGGAGAATGTCAAAGAGATCCAAAATGATTAATTAATTTAAGTTAGATTCTAAATATTAAATTTTGAGAATTTGCAACTTAATCTCTTAATTTTGTAATTTTATTGTGATAAATTTATAACTTATATTCTAAATTTTAATAGATAAAATTTATTTTCTTTAACCATGTTAAAATTTGAAAAATAATTTGTAAATTCATCACAATGTAGTTGCAAAATTGAGAGATTGAGTTTTAAATTTCTGAAATTTGGCACGTGGGACCTAACTTGAATGAATTGATCCTTTTGGGAACACTTTGTCATTCTCCCTAGTACTTATTCCTCGTGATGATTCATGAAGTATTTCATTGATAATTTAGGCACATAATTTCACAGATGGTGAGATGTTTCAGAAGTTCTAAGTTCAGCCATGACTCATAAAAGTAGGGGGATTTTGAATTCCATATAGTCGGTTCGAGCGCTAAACCTGTCAAAGATATAAGCCTTTTATTTTCCATTTATTTTAAAAGACATCAATAATCAGATTGAGCAGTCACATCTGTCTGAAATAAGCTGAACTTTTAGACAGAACAAAATTAAAATATGCTATGGGCCATAAGGCAAGAGCCTTAGGTCTTGTCAAAACCTTATTTATAGTTTATATAATCATTAATTGGTTTTTATTGCATTTATCATTGATACCAATTTTATTTACATCTTTTGGTTGTAAATTGTTGGCACTTCATATCAGTGTCAATATTCACATATCATTCCAACATACAAGGAGGGAAAATACTTTATTAGCAATAATTCTCATCTCGCTCCATCAAACATATTTGATTTTTTTAGGAGAATTATTTGATTACAAAACTTTAATATATAATTTTGTAACTAACAAAACAATTATACATGTTGGGCCTTGCTAATAATTAATTTTGCCTTAGGCCTCAAAACTTATTCACACAGGCTTGAATAACCCTTACCTTGTTGGTTGATTTTTCAATTAAAGGTCCTTATTTTTCTTTCATTTTACATAGTATTTATTTATATATTTTTTGTTTGGCCATTGATACCATACCAATGATTCCTTCTTGATTAGTCCTTACTTTTTCTCTTCCTTGAGTGCAGAGCAAATGGTGCTCTGGATATGCTGAAAATTTGGAAAATCGCAAGCACTCATTTTTACTTACTGTCATTTGTTTTGTTTTATCCATCTTACTTGGAAGTAGAAAATTCTTAGATCGTGGAATAATGTTTGTACTATTTAGGTACTGTTTCTGAAAAGTGAAACATTCATTTGAAATATAAAACTAAGTAGGTTGTCAAATTAGAATAATCATACAATCAAACAATTAATATATGATGTAATCTAATTAAGCGACTGATGTGTGGGTTTATTAAATGCAGGAAAAATGCAGGGTATTACCCTATGGAAGAAATAGTAGGTTTATAATGTATCTCGGACATGGATATTTATGATACTTTTTTTCCTGTAACAGGGAGACTTCAGTGGACATTGCAAAGCACTTTGAAATAGGGAAGAGTCTCCTTAAAGATATATATATATATATATATATATTGGAACTTGTTGGTGCTAGGACCTTCTGCGCTAGTAGTCTAAATCTTCAACAGGTCATTATAATTAATACATTGCCATTCTTTTTCTAATTATTAACCATTGATTTGTTGATTTTCAATTTCATTCATTTCATCGTGACTTTTGATATCTAGGATGTTTAATTCATGGCTTATTTTGCTGCACAATTAACAAAAAAACTTGGTTACATAGCTGCTTATGCCTTTTTTTTTTTTTACTCTATGATATTCTTATATATAACATTTTTCTTGTTCAAAATGTGTGTCTTTTAAATTGATTTTTTTTTTAATTCAAATGAGAAGAGTTGTCTTTATTTTCCTAGGTTTCTTTGCCTGAAGGGATGTGATTTTGCTTAAAAGTTCATTTATTTTTTAATAGATTTTGTTTGTCAGTGTTTTTAATTGTTTTGATTTAACTTTTGATATCTGAAATTGTTTATTAACTTATACAAAACGTATAAATAAAATTTCTTGTACAACTCGACAGTATATCATGTTTTGTTATTATGATTTATTTGTTAAAAAATGTTGTGTATTTAAATTATTATTCAAATAATTATGACATTGAGATTTAAATATAAATCAGGCTGGCCTAAGAAAAATAAATAAATAAATTTATTTTTGTTAAAGAAAACAAACCTACGAGTGTGTCTCTCATGAGAAATGCTCCGATAGAGATACCATATGGGAACATTTGTTGGGAGAAATATTCAAGTAGGATAAGCCTACAAGAACATTTTAGAATTGCTCTCATATATATAGGAGCATATTTTTTGAAAGTGTTTTGGAAATGCTCTAAAAGGGTAAAAATAAAAATTTGAAAGGCTTCTTTTTGTTGTAGTATATTGTGGCTGTCAAATCCTCACTTTTAACATTGTCACCATGGATCCCATGGATTAAAATTTGCAATTTAATTATCAGGTTACAACTCATTTAGTAAGTTCAAAATTTTTGCTTAATTTTGAAAAATCATACCTAAATATAGAGAATTCATATGAGAATGACCTAAAATTCTATTGAAAGCTCTTGGAGTCCTTTACTATAAACAAAAATAGTTATGACCTTTTCTCGTGCCAAAAAATACAGTTTATTACTTTTCTATGCTTGCTCTGTTTCTTGAATTGAATCTGTACCTTAACTTTAAATATTCATATAATTCATTCTACAAAATTGCTTTTGATATGATTCTTGGGTTATTGTAAACCTTGACAAGTTCCCTACAAGAAAAAAAAAAAAGAAATAGGACTTTAATTGAGCTAACTGATGCAGTAAATACATTTCCTAAGGTTGCTCTGTTTCGAAGACTGATTCTGACCCTTCCCTTATAAAATTAATAACTTAAGCTACAGAGCTCCAATTAATTTGGTTTTGAACTTTCTCGAAATCCTATGATGTCTAGATTATGCATAGAAATTATCGAAGTCAAAAGATCCAATTACTATAAATGTTTTAATGAAACAGTAACAGACCTCTAGAAAATTCTACATCAGAATAGCTTGATACTTACTTGTTTAAATCATAGCTCCAAGAGATTTTTGTTTAAGGATGTGGGTTTGGCGCCTTTTAGAGACTAGTCATGAGAGGTGGAAGGTTAAAATGTTTATAGGTTTTGGTTTTCTAAAACTCCAAGGTTAAACATTTTTTCACTTAGAGATTAATGGTTTTTTATTTTTAAATTATATTAATATAATATACGTATATCTAGTTGAAACCTTTAGATAATATGTGTATATATATATAATATGTTATCTATCATTAATTTATTTTATTCTTAATTTATCTTTATACATCTATCTATCATTAATTTATTTTATTCTCAAATATCATAGATGGCTGCATCCTGATCATTATTGTTGATGCCTAAAAAAAGCTTTCAATAGGAATTCAGAAGAAAATGAGGCACCTTTGCCACTGATAGGTGAGCAACATTTTGATAAGGTGAAGAATTTAAATATCGAGTTTGGCGAACCTTTTGCAAAGCATCTTGGGACATGTGGGTGGAAGAAAAGGTCTATTTTTATTGACCTACCATATTGGCAATCCTTATATGTAAGACATTTTCTTGATGTCATGTACATTGAGAAAAATGTCTGTGACAGTTTGATTGGTACATTACTTAATACTTCAAGAAAGACTAAAGATGGCACCAAGGCAAGACTTAATATGATTTTTATGAGGATAAGGGAAGAGTTGGCTCCGCAAGAGAAGGGAAATCACACATTTCTTCGTGCAGTGGCTCATACACTGTTTAGAAAAGAAAATAAGACTTTTTGTGAGTCATTTTCTATTGTTAAAGTTCCAGAAGGGTACTCTTCAAATATTAAGGGCCTTGTGTTATTGAAGGATTTGAAGTTGAAGGGTTTAAAATCGCACGATTGCCATGTGTTGATGGAAAATTTTATTCCAGTAGCTATACGTTCTATTTTACTCAATACGATTCAAGCCATGATCATAAAATTGTGTTTCTTCTTCAAGTTTATATGTAGTAAAATGATTGACCTAACAAAATCACCAAGATTGAAAAGCCAAATTGTGTTAATCTTATGTGAACTTGGAATGTACTTTTCACCTGCATTCTTCAATATAATAGTGTACCTCACTATTCATCTAGTTAGAGAGATATAAATGTGTGGCCCAATTTTCTTGAGATGGATGCATCCATTTGAGAATTACATGAAGATACTAAAAGGATATGTGAAAAATTGGAGTTGACCTGAAGGTTGTATAGTTGAATGATACATTTATGAGGAGGCAGTTGAATTTTGTACTAAGTACTTATCAAATGTCAACCATATTGGTCTTTCTAGTTATCAGCATGATGGTAGAACTAATGGAGAAGGAATTATGGGCAATAAAGTAGTTACAATCTCCAACTTATAATGGGAACAAGCACATTTATATATACTGCACAACTCTATAGAGGTTAAGGAGTATGTAGAGATGTATATGGCTGAGCTTAAGCAAGATAACCCTATTAGATTGAAAATTTGGTATGCAAACAAGCATAATAAGAGTTTTATAGTTTGGTTGAAATAACACCTTCTTGAAAAGTTGACTGCCGATCCTGATTCAGTTTTTGAAAAATCAAAATGGTTGGCAAGAGGTCTAAATAAGCAAGTTCTTTCCTTCACTAGCTATCTCATTAATGGGTACACATTTTATACCAAAGAGCAAGATGATTGAAGTACAATACAAAATAGTGGTGTAACTCTTATAGTCTAAGCAATGCATATATTTAGCACTAAAGAGAAAAATTCCTGTACGCAAGAATTTCATACTTTGGGGTAATTGAGCACATTTGGGAGTTATATTACATCAAATTTCAAGTTCCAAATTTTGGTTGTAAGTGGGTTGATCATAAAAATAGTCTTAAAGTTGATGACTTAGGGTTCTTAATGGTGGATCTTAATAGAGAAGGATATAGAGATGAGCCTTTTATTTTAGTTTCAGAAGCTCAATAAGTGTTCTTTTTTTTTTATCTGGCTAAAATGAATTGGTCTATCATTTTATTAAGCAGTAAAATAAATGAAGATATGAATGATTCTACAGTTGAAGATGATCCATTTATGGGGATATCATTTGAAAGTTACTTCATTGAGGATGAAGCCTTTTATATGAGAAATGATCACAATGAAGGTATTTGGATTTCAAAGAAAAGAGGTAGAAGCATTCAAGAAAAGAAGGAGATCAAAGATAAGGAACGTACAAGAATAAGAACAATTTAAATATGTAGATTACTTGTTTTGTGTGATTTAAAAATTTATTATCATTTATTATGTGTTATATCCGTTTTATAATGTGTGGTTTACATTAAACCTGTAAATTACTTATCATGTGCTTTATTTTTTATATTATTTTTTATTATTTATTTTGTTTTTATACTTTTGTAGGTAAATGGCTTCTTAAAGGAGTGCTAATCTTAGTGGACCTACCAGTGCTAATCCTAGCATTGAGATGAATGACCAGCAAATTCAGCAAGAATCAAATCAAATAACAAGAGGATTGACATTGGTGACCGAGGTGAATAGAAGAAGGGCTGCTGGATAGAAATATGAAATTGAATAGAATTTCAAAGGTTAACCTATCAAGACCAACATAAATAAATTCATCAGCTACATAGGGGTGGCGGTAAAAGCAAATGTACCAATTACAATTAGGCATTGGAACGATGTTAGTCCAGCTATAAAAAATTGTATTTAGGAGCAAGTAGAGGTAAAATACTTTACTCATATCATTGTAGTTAATTGAAATTACTTGATCAAAAATCTAATTAATTGTCTTAGTTTACAGTCAGCATTTGCAATTGATGCTAGTCGGATGAAATTTGTCATCCAACAAACTGGCAAGGCAAGGCAGACATTTTGATATTTTGTAGGAGTGAAATACATTAAAAAATCAAGAGGACATATTAGTGCTAAGGTCCCTAACTTGATAAGGCGATTATTTCACAAGAACAGTGGGATGAATTTGTTACTCAATGTCTCAAGAGAAAATTTCAAGTAAGAACAATGAGATGAATTATTTTTTTATTGTTGTTGATATATTTAATTTTATTGATATGATTCTATGTATTTTGCCCAGGAGTTGAGCCACATAAAGAAAGAGTTGCATGAGAAAGATCTATACCCTTACAAAAGGCGCACATAGGATATGTAGGAATTGAGCAACAAATGGTAAGTATACTATATAATTTTAGCTTATTTTACATATATATGTACTATACTCATATTCAAATTTACTTAAATTCATAGATCAAGTGAGAGGGTTTAAGGGCAAGCTCAGTTTCACGTCACAGACTCTTCATAGAAGGCCGAACCAATAAAGAAGGAAGCATTGTTGATGACCGTGTTCAGGAGCTTGCCGACAAGTGTGTAAGTACATTAACTTAACATTTTTTTTATAAAAAACAACTAATTTAACTTTCTTACTATATATTGCATAGGTCGAGATCAAGAAAAACTAGCACACCTGATGATGATATCTTGGGCAAGGCATTGGGTAATCCCGAACACCCTGGTCAAGTTAGGGGACATGGCTTTATTGTTTTGAAAAAACAAATATGCAGGTCACAGAAGAAGGCAAGGTCAAAAAGAGGATATGGGTACAAGGGCTAAGATTGCCACCCTGAAAGAGGAGCTATCTAGGCAACAGGACATGATTGAAGCTTTGTTAAAGGACAAGAAGAGGCAAGAGGTAGAGTTTCATATTACTCCTCGGGGAAAAGGTAGTTATAGTTTCATGCAGCCTATTAAAAATCTCCCTGAGGTAAAATATTATTAATTTATTTCACTTATGTTTTACTATTTCTATTTTCCATAACTTTAATATAGTATATTACTTATTAATATAGGGTGAGAGCTTATATGAGTTATTGGCAAATAGCCAGAATGATCATGTGGTTGCTATCGATCGGGTGTTTAATTTGTTGAGAGACATGCTACATAATATACCATTCCCTATGTCCTATGTACATGTTGCTATTGATGTGCCGAAAGATTTAAACTATCTACTACCTATTCCTGCTAAGGATGTAGGGATTGTTGGAGAGGCGATGGGCAGTTTTGTTGGATGGCAAGCTAGTCAAGTTAAGATGCCAAGTCAAAAAAAAAAAAAACTAGCAAAGATATACAATAAAAAAAGGGATGATACCCCGATCTAGGCTCTCCTCTAAAAAGGCAATCTCCTATAAAGTTGTGCTTGAACAAGAGCCTCAATTGCCAAGCCAACACAAAATTTACTCCAGGCATTGCAATGATTCATAGGTCTAATCCTCCAGTCCTGCAAATCCCATTCGAGGCTGGTATATATGGCGAAGACTGATATGATATGCTTTCGCTTGATGTTATTGATGAAGTGCTTCAACATGATATGTCCAGCCTTATTGTTCTCAGCTTCTACATACCGTAATTCTTTTTTTCATATATGAATAGTTAATATTTTAAATATAAACTAATCCATTTCTTGTACCTATAATGTGTGCTTGTTTGACAAATTTGTTGTCCCTTTCAATCTACAAACGTAGTTCATCTTCATTAGTCCTTATGAAGTGGGTGCACATACCTCAATTAAAAGTGATAAAATTTTAGAACAAGCAAAGGCATTAAGCAAAAATTTTAAAGCAAGGGCTTAAAAGGGAATGTTATTCATAATACCATACTGTCAAGGGTAACGTAGTTCTCACTTATGTTAATAAATTTTTTATTTTTAATTTAATGGATTAATTATAATTCTCCAACACTTGTTAATACTATTAGGGACCATTAGATGTTGATTGCCGTTGAACCATTTATCAACACTCCAAAGATATATTATCTCAATTTTCTTAAAGGGGAACCAGGGAAGAGACAAATTTTATTAGAGTTGATTAATACATAAGTGCATAAAGTATTTTACATGTTTATTTAATTATTTAAATTTCATACTAACATATTTTTTACGGTTTTATTAGGGCAATTGTGTTATACCGCAGTAACACAAAACAATCAATTCCAAGGTCCTTTACAAATTTTGATGCGTATTACACTTAGAATATAATTAAGATAATTGGAATCATTTATTAAATTGAAATTGAATGCATTAATACATATTCATCGATTCTTTAATTTTTAGTGTCCAAGACAAAAGAAAAATAGCTTGGATTATGGCTATTGCATCATGAGGTTTATGAAAGACATAATTATCTATAACGAGAGCATAATTCTCGAGATAGTATGTCAACAATATTAACTTGTAAATTACAAAAATATTTAATGTATTAAAATTAATATATGGTGGATCATTTATATATTGCAGTACTATGACAATTCTTATATTAAAGAATTTCAGGATGCAGAAATAAATGAGATAATTGAAGAATAGTGTCAATACATTTTCCAAGTGTGGACCTCATACAAAGAAGATGAATAGAACTACCTTGAAAAAGTGGCTAGGAAGTTAATATTGTTAATAGGTAGTTTATTTACGGAAATAGTTCACTTTATGTAATTACATTTGTTTATTGATTAATTTTGAAATTGAATACAATAAATTTCATTGATATTCAAATCTGAAATGGCTAGCTACTGTTATTTTGATTTCTTTTTGTAGAGGGGCTGGTATAAAAATAGCTCCTGTATTAAAAAAACATATAATAAATGACGGTTATATAAATAACCGTAATTTATATTACAATAAATGATGGGTAAATAAGTTACCCATCATTTATCTGGACTTTAAATGATAGGTAACTTATTTACCCGTCATTTAAAGTATGGTAAAATACCCGTCATTTAAAGTATACTTTAAATGATGCGTAAATAAATTATTCGTCATTTATCTAGACTTTAAATGACGGGTAACATATTTACCCGTCATTTATATTCTCATTTCGCTTGTGCTTCTATAAAAATTTTATTTTAAATGAAAGTTTTATAACTGTCATTCATTAATAAACTTTAAATGTCAACCACATAAATAACGCGTATTAACCATCATTTATGGACTAAAAGAACCGTCATTTATTCCTTTTTTTATGGTACTGAGTTTAAATCTATCCCAAACACCTTTTCACTTGTAACACACTTCAAACCTAAATTTTCAACTAAGCTTTCTCACAGAGATCAACCTATGTTCACACTAGTACTACATTAGTGTTGCTTAGTATTATTTTGCTAGGGTAGCGATAATTTTAGTCACTCATCCATGCATTTTTAGATTGAAAATGTAGTTTGTAGAATCTTCTTCAACGTATTTTTTGCTTTAAAATATTAAAAAGAATAATCACTCCTTTCCATTCCTTCCAAATTAAATTATGTTGTATTAGTTCACAGTAATGACCCTAAATTTTAAATTAAATAAATCTTCTTTCAATTTATATTTTATTTATTTATTTAAATCTTATGATAAATGAGGAGTAGTGGCCTAGGGAAATTTATACTAGTTATTTATATGGAGTTATAAAGTTTGAATCTTACTTTAGCCAAAGCTTAGTTTTATTTTCTTATATGGAAAATTACTAAAGTGCCCTTGTTTCTTATTATAAAAATATTATAAGAAAAATAATAAAAATCTGGTGAGGTCTCCTTTTGAAATTTTCCCCAACAAGCTTTGAGTCTTGTTTTGTAATTTTTCCAATGAGTTTATTATTTCATTCTCTCCATTCTAACCTGCAAAATATATATATGTATGCATATGTACTCTTTTGTTGCTGGCAAATCTCATCAACCATGTCATATATGATATAACAATCATTACAACTACTGTTATTTTCTTCCATGTTTGGTAAAAAAACATGCATACATCATACAAGTAATGTGCCAAGCATGTTTTTGAAAGGAAATATACAATATAAATTGAAAATAGAGTATTTCTTGTTTAAAGATGTCAACGATGATGCTTTTGCATAATCATGTTCTTGATCTTGTTTAATGACGCAACAACATCCGTCATGCTACTTCGCATTTCAGGAAAATCAATGCAACAATTTAATACCAATTCAAAAATACTGGATGTAGAAGTCAATATATCACCAGTATATTGAACATCTCCCTGCAATAAATTGGAGTCTATGACATTAATTATTTTATGTGGCATTGAGTCACTTACCTAACTCTTCAAATTCAATTCTGAGATAAACATGTCTTCTATTGGTTTTTTTCTTGTGAACACTTCCATTAATATAATTCCATAGCTATACACATCTACTTTTTTGTTGAAACAACTCCAGTAGATCCATATTCTGCATAGAATTGGATTCAAGCAAAAAAAATCAATTTATTTCTCATAATCATAATTTACAAACCAGAATAAATTAAAAATATACATTTAAATAAGATAAATGGTTCAAAACTGATCATTTGCATTGGTAATTCTTGTGTAATCATTACACTATTACATTTTATAAACCAATACAAGAAAGTAATCCTTGAGAGAATTGTCTTTAGATCCAACAAAAATACATGTTGTAGTGATTTACATCCCCCCTCTCATATCATGTACATACACATAAAAATAATTAAAGCAACCAAGCTCAATGAATGGAAAATACAGAAGATCTAATGCTTTGTGGACACAATTGCAGTATTGCTAATAGAAAGTAATGAATATTTTGTATATTGATTTTCTAAGATATTAATTTAAAAATATGTGATAAAGTATGAAAGATTTCATATGTATAATTTAATAAGGTGACTCCAATGTAATCTAAAGAAATTAAGAAAAAAAGCATTCTCAAAATATTGGTGCAAAAAGAACATCATGAAGCTCGGTTTAGAATAATTACCAGGTGAACATATCCAATTGTAGGTATCATCTCTGTATGTGTTTTTGATTGTCCTTCATCTAAAAGTTTGGAAATCCCAAAGTCACTCACATGAGCAACCATATCATCATCTAACAAAATGTTACTTGGCTTTAAATCACAATGAACTATCGGTGTTGACAAGTCATGATGGAGATACTCCAAAGTAGATGCTACATTTATCATTACATTCAGCCTTTGTAGAAAATCCAAACAATAATTATGAGAATATAACCATTTTTCAAGCTCCCTTTAGGCATGAACTCCATGATCAAACACTTGAAATCAACATTGGAACAACTACTTATGATCTTCACCAAATTATAATGGCGCACATTACGCATTGTGTTGCATTCCACTTCAAAGCTCCTAGACATTTTTTCAAAATCAAAATTAAATACTTTAATTGCAACCATCATCCCATTCAAAAGCTTTCCTTTGAACACATCACCATAACTCCCCTTTCCAAGAAAGTTACTCTCATCAAATCCATTAGTTGCTTCTAGAATTTCAAAATAAGATATCCTCCTTGGCCATCCTAAAATGAATAAACTGCTCTCAATTGGTTCTCTTAAATTCGATCATCTATGATATAAGAGCATTTAAGTTTCCAATATTTGATGATACATTTCCAACTAAAATATTGGAAGATAAGTTTACTTTCAATATATCCTTCAAATTCCAAAAGGAGGAGGCTATTCTAAAATTAACTTATTAGAGTCCAAGTAAAATTCTCGTAAAGAGGTAACATTTGCTAAACAATGTGGTATTCCTCCAGAAAACTTGTTTTTCTGCTTAATAATAAATAGGCAAGCTTTGTGATTTCACATAGCTCATCATAATATGATAGGACAAAACAATTCATTAGCACAAATATACAAATTTTGAAATTGTACTCATTTATTATAGTGCATAAATTATTAGATAAATAAAAAAAAAGGTGCATTGTTCCGTGCTTGCATTGTTCTGTGCAGAAATGGTGGAGGGAGAATGATATAGATTACGAACGGAATTAATGGTGTTTAACAAGAGTAAACAAGTAAGTTTAAACTGCTAAGATGCACCTTTCAGAATCTTTGATATAGTATTTTTTTAAAAGAGTTAAAATAAAAATTAAATTGTGTACTTTTGAAAATTTTGTGACGGCTTATGTAATGTTAATAAAATTAAATATAAATGAATACATTTCACTCTACAAATAAATCATAAATAATATGAAAATTTTCTAACAATATATATCAAAATTCGCAAAACACTTTGATCATAATGACTCACATATATAAAAAAATTAGAATAACCAAAAATAATTATAACATAAAAAGGGGTGAAATAGTGTATATTGTGTGTGTATATATATATATATAATATTAATAAATTATTAAATTTGTTGAATTTATATCATTATATCACTTCTAAATCATTAAAATGTGAATTCATTTTATATTATTTAGAAATTTTTTTATTGAAGTACATTTGTAAAGTTAATATGTTGTTAATATTTATATATTTGTATTTTTAAGTTTTATATTCTTGTACTTCATCTATTTTCTAATATAACATTTCTCTCAAATCATAAAATTAATTTTTAAAATATTGATAAAAAATTAAAAAATAAAATTCAAATGAAGATTGCCTAAATATATAGTTATCTTTTAAAAATGTATGGTTTATGCCATCCGTACATAAAATCCTTGTGTGTGAAGATTTGTTAGTTTCATAGATTGATTACACTTATAGGGTAATTCAAATTCTAAAATTAGTCAAAACGGTAATGGTTATTGAGGGGTATATAGTAAATACTAAATAGTTTAATTCAAGCCAAACAAAAAAAGCTTGAAAGCTAGTAATGAATATTTAATTAATTTCTACCCATCATATGTTTGATTTATTTATTCCAGTGGCTGGCCCCTATATGATATGGCTTGAACTTTTTCTTTTGATGTTTTATACCAAACATTTAAAGCCTAATATTAGATCCTACAACAATAATTATAAGATTCAAAACCAGTTCATCTGATGAAATACAGAAATTAATATATTTTAAAGAAACCTGCTATGAGAGGAAATCTATCTTAATTTTATATTTTATTACTTTATGTATTCTACTCTATTCAGCAAGTGGGCTGTTTTATCACTTCCTGTATTAAATGAGCTGCAAGTAAATTTATCCTCATAGGGAAGGAAACTTCAAGCTTATATTTTATTTTATTTTTATGCTTACTTCTTATTGTTGCTTCTATAAAAAGCTGCCATGCAGCACATGTAAGAGAGTTCTTAGACCTTTTGATGATGAATGAATACTAGAATATGAAAGCTCTCTCTTTCTCCCCTCTTCGTCTGCCTCCTTCCCCTCCACTGCTCTGCCTTCATCTTTCTAATTTCTTCATCTCTTTGTATTCTGTCTTTTCTCTCCCTCCCTGTTCTTGATCTCTCACTCTGTTTCTGTTATACCTTTTCCTCTTTTCTTCAAATCAGTGCAAGCGTGAGTGTGTATGTGTCGCATCATCATCTAAAATATTAGGTCCCCTTCAATCAAAAGCTAGTTCCATGCCTTCTTATTTCTTTCCATGCATCTCAATTAAAACTCTAATGATGTCAATAGGCAAAATGAAAAAACACAAACATTTAAGACACACGAACACCTACAAAATTGTTTGAAATAATTTAGAGAAAATATAAAATTACCTGACATTATTAAAAAAAAAAAACCTATTAAGGTGTTGTATGACAAAGACATCCGCTCAAGTGAAGATGAGTCAAAAATAGTTGGAGGTATTTTTTCTAAAAGATTGTTCCCTCTTACATGTAAAATCTTTAAATGTTGAAGCCTTCCAATCTCGAGTTGCATAGATGCATGGATAAAATTTAAGTCCAATCTAGTGTCTCTAATTTTGACAAATTTGATACACTTGGAGGAATAATGCCCTCAAAACTATTACTATGAAAAATCAGGTGCTGAAGAGCAAATAAACCTCCAATGCAAGCTGGAATTTTCCAATCAGCTAATTAACAGCAGGGGTTTTAAAAAGCAAAATTAAAAGTTAGGGGGTTAGTTTTAAAAGTTTAAAGGTGAGGGGGTTCATCTGCAATTGTCTCAAAGTTCAAAAGGTTTAACGTATTTTTGCCTAATAATATATCATAACTTTTACCAAATCATAATCGATATAATGTATTCTTATTTAACTTTTAGAATAATTTTAAATAAAAATCCTAATTTTTAAATATTTTAAATTTTAAAATTAATTTAAAAAATCATAAAAATTGTTTCAATCCTAAATGAAAATAATGTATACTTAACCATTTAAATTTGTATTATTTTGAAACTATTATTCAAAAATATTATACTTGAAATTCAAAATATTAATTTTTTTGAATTATATAGGAGTAATAAAGCCGAATCGAAAATAAGATAAAAATGAAAGTTGAAAAAATAAATGAGTTTTGGGTTAAGTGAAAAACAATACCTAAACTCACTTAGATTTTAAATTAGAAAATTTTCATTTAAATCCCGAGAAATTTTTATAGCAAGTTTCCAATGCTTTTTGGTTAATGACCTGAAAGAAGATTGACACTTATAGACACAATTAGGAATACTTTATTTATAGCACAAATTGTCTAATCCCATTAATAAATCACATATTAGTCAAGCAAAGGGTATTTCCAATATGTTCACATATTTTAAGAAAATATTGTTACATTGTTAACTTGTTAAAAACCATAAGGTTCCAATTCTACCCTTTTTAAATTAAAGGCATGACTCTAGAACCAAAAAAATTATTTTAAGAGAAATAATCCTCATTGAGCTTATGATATTATATGACTCAGGAACCTTCCATCTTAATCAATTTGCAATACCTTCCATATTACACACACACACACACACACATTTCAACTAATGATTTCACGTTGTCTTGCAATTACGCTTAAGAGTGGACATATATGTAGTCTAATTTTTTTTTTAATTTTTCAAAACGAAATCAGTGATAGAATTAATATAATACTTATGTGAAATTCATTAGTATTTGTTGGGGGACTTCCAAAATTGTTTAATTTAGCTATAAAAGAATATAAATGTAATTGAATTGATCGTAATATATTAATATAATTTTAGTTTTATGCATCAAACCAGTAAATTAAAAAATTTTAATGGGACTTGTTGTACTAATTTTGAAAGAATGAATGGCTCAGTTTTTTTATTTCTCCTAAACTTTTTTACTAATTGTTTAATTGTTTTACTAAAGTCGAGTTTCGATAAGATTATTGATATTGATTTTTTTTATTATAGTGGGAATGTTAAAGGTGTAATGAAGAACTTTCCATATCAAGCTAATACAGGATTACTAAAAAAACTGGCAAAGTGCACTAATAATTAATAACGGGGTCCAAATTAAGCGGTGGTGCAGGAATTAATGTGGCCTAGTTATTTCTTTGTTTTTTTTTTTATAGGAAACACAAGCTAAAAACCTAAAACTGACCTCATTATTTCTGTCTTGTTTATCCAAACCTTGTTCTCTATTTTGTGTTGAGATTTTATTATATTTATTGCAGCTTGGTATTCTCTTATGACTTAACATATGGTATCAAAAAATTAAAACCCTATAGTTTATTATTATTATTATTATTATTATTATTAAACTATGCACAAGTAATCCTTTATTGAAAACAATCTTATTTAAAGCACAATCAGACACTAAATATGAGTATAAACTTAGATTCATATCTTGGTTCACAACATTGGGAGTGGTACCTCTAATTGGACTTGACAATGTTTGAGTCTGAATGAATTAGATAGCCATGTAAAATTGTTGTTGTTGTTGTTGTTCTATGCATATGTATATTGTGTAACAATAAGGCCTCGTAGATTGCCAAACCAAAATGTTGTTTTTGGGATGACAGGGCATGGGACTTCTAGAAGAAGAGAAATAATGAGGTGTTGAATGCAAGAGGTGGGAGTAAGAGAGATCATAGCAAGAAGCTCATTCCAAGACAATTTATGGCATCATAATGAGTTCTTCCAATTTCCATCACTTCCTCCACCAAAAAAAAAAAAAATTGGCAAAGACCTTAGTTCTATTGAACACCAAATGGAAGACAAGATTAGATATTTTCAAACTCCAATCAATGACCAAATCAGTAACATGTTCCCTCCCATTACGAGAACCATAGTCAACCACCGAACTACAATTTTGGGATCTCAATGCTTAAGCTTTATTTTTGTAGATGTGGGTTTGATTGCAATTTTAGAAACATTAATGAATATAAATACCAAATTTTGATGGACAACGTTGATATGTTGAAGTTGATCCAATTGGGTCTTACTTTCTCTTTTATATATACACAAGGAAGGGTGGAACGTGGAAACGGGGCAGTTGGTTGCGAAGCCTGTTAAAAGCCTTTTGGAAAAAGAAAAAAAAACAAGAAGAATTTAAAAATTATAAAATAATGCCTAAGTTTTATTGACTTTATGCTTCTTTCCAAAGTATGCTTTATATATGGACTCTTGACTTTTTATATAAAAATAAATTGATTTGTTGAGGAGAATTTTTGTGTAGATGAAAATTAAGGAAGTCCACTTTGTTTAATGGTCTTGATCAAAACCAATGTCCAATGCATAAAAGTGCAATCAAAATATATTTGGTAAGATTGAATTTAGAGATTTGGCATAGTGGGCAGTACATACCTGTGAAGAAGTTGTCTCCTAATTGTAACTCTTTGAGTTCCTTGCATTGTGTCCAATCAGATGGTATAGCTCCAAATAATTTGTTGGCTTGAAGATCCAAAGCTTGTAAATTTGGAAGGCCATGACATATATTTGAGGGAATGCCTCCCGACAAATTATTCCAACTAAAATCAATCTCTTGCAACCCAGATATATTAAAGATAGTTGATGGTATTTGGCTTGAAAACATATTGGTGTCTAAAAATAAAATTTTTAGACTTTTAAGATTACCAATCTGTTCGGGAATGCTTCCTACAATGTTACATCAATAAAAGATCCATCAAATTTAGTGTAATCCACCAAAATATAACTAGATCTTGAAGTTGGGAATAAAAGAGAATCAAGTAAAATGCAAAATAACTTTTGAAACTATTGGTAACTTATTCTTTCTGAATTTTAGAATTAAGACAGTGTACAATAAGTATTAAAGCCAATTTGGGACCCTTGGCTATCTCATTAATGAGTTCGCCCCCAATATTGGCATTTGCTAATCATAATGAATTTAATATTTTAACTAACAAATGGCTGAAGAAGATAAAAGGTTATAATGCTCTTGGACCCCAATCATGTAGTTGCAAATTTGTTATAATGTTATTTCAAATAAAATTATATCTTAAGAATTTTGGTTCCGTGCAAATGGCAATTGAAGCTAATAGGCAAGAATTTTATTGGCACAATTATGACCAAAGTTGTAACATTCAAAGGTAACACATCTTATATATAATAACTAATAATTAATTTCATAGTCAATATATATATCACTTGTATTTATGATTTTGATTATTGGATTTTGGAATATATAAATCATACATTGTCAATGAAAATAGGCATTGAAATTCACATATTTAATTTTTTTGGGTCAAATCACATATTCAATTTTAGATTTGGCAAACAAAAAACTATGGGGTTAAGTAATGAACTTAAACTTGCTTTAATGTGTTGCCAAAAAAAATTGTTTTTAATCTCAATTAAACAAATATGATATATGTTAATGATGGGACACTTACAGTACTTCAACATTAATATATAATATTATCTCCAATATGCAATTATAATGAGGGTCTATATAATAATTATGTAAACCATAACTTTCCACAAATTTACCTTTATAAATTCATATCTACCACAAAATGAATCAGAATCATAAATTTGGCAAACAAGTTGAAGAATTAACTTGTAGGGCATAGGCTGACTCATTTTAAGGAGTCCAAGCTAAAATTATAAAGATGTTTGTAGCGAAGAAAAAGATTCTACAAGTCAACAAAAAAAATCCACCTCAGACAAACTTTAAAGAAAATTTATAAACAAGCATTCTAAACAAGCAATAATGGAAACCCAAAAAAAAAACGTGTTAAAAAAAGTGAGGGAACGAGAAGTCCTAGCTTGTAGTATTGAAAAAAAAAAAAATTCATTCTCAACAAAAAAAATTCCGCACGATATTGCCCCAAAACTTAGCATTCTAAACAAGCAATGAGGGAAAGAGAAATCCTAGTAGTATTAAAAAAAAGTGTTGATGTGGAAAACAAAAAGGGAGCTAACAAGGACAAAGACAAATTTATTCGTTCAATAGCTCTAATCTATCTATGAAGGGAATTAAAAGAAAAATCTTCATGAGAATAAGTGTAAAATAAAAAAGAAAATTAAAAAATTATAAAGAGACTCAAAAGAAAACAGCATGAATGGACTTCGAAGAGTAAATCTTCCTGGAATCAAGAATAGTTTTATATATTTACTTATGTTTTCAAGCCCAAAAAACAGAGGTAAAAATAGTAACACTTCCCTCTTTGATGGACACCAAAGCGTTGGAAATTTGACAACACAAATCTTGTGTATGTGAACTACAAATATGAATGTGTAGTTGAGGGATCTAAAGTATAACGATCAAAGATAATGAACATATAAATGTAAATAATGACTTACACATTGCTTTCAAGAGCACCAAAACTCCAAAAGGTAGAAAGCAAGACAAAAAAAATCATGGGCACTTATGTGAATGGGTTCATATTTTTAATCTTAGAAGATCACCCATTTCCTTAGAATTATTGTTTGGGATATGATTAAAAAACCCAAATGTAAAAGGACAGAAAGGAAAAACAAATATTTCCAACAAAGGCGCTGATAAATTTATTTAAAAAGCTAGAAAATATTAATTAACATCTAGGGCCATTATTTTTATACTTGTAAGATTGCCAATTGTTTCAGGAATATCTCCTGCATACATGACAACATAAAAAAACACATCATTAAGAGTGATGATGCATTATAAATCGTGCGGATGCAATTCATGTGATAGGCATCCTACATGGAATTTGAGGGATGTTTTAGGTGGAAATGAATTAATCAAAACACATACTTTTTGTTTAAAAATACTTAATTATCACAAATATTAAGTATATCATGATTTCATAGTGTAATAATTTATTTTTAGAGTCATTAGAACTGTTTGTCATGATGCAAAATGAACCACATGAAAAGAAAAACATGCTTTTTTTACATGTGCTGAAGCTTTTCAATACATTTTATATAGACTGAAATATGGACTAAAGATTTAATTGGATGCAAAATGATTATAAAGAAATAAAGTTTTACACAATACTCCAAGTCACCATTTTACAATAACAGCTTCGTCTATTCCAAACGAACAAAATACTCCACAAGACATCCTTGCTAGCATTTCTAAAATTATTGGAAAAGGAAACTTTTTTTGGCCAACAAAAACTAAAGACTTATTTTTATGTTTAAATTGTTAGAAAAGAAAAATTCACTCATACACAAATTTATAAACAAAAGGAAAAGTAGGAAAAGAAAATGCTTTGTTGTTCATAGTAATAGTAAGAAAACAACTAGAGAAAAAAAAAACTATAGTAGGCAGAATATCATAACTTGATGAAAAAAATACCTTGTAAATTATTATGATCAAGATATAGCTCTTGAAGCATATCCAATTTCCCAATTCCTTCAGGTATATCACCTATAAAAAAATATTTTAAGGCTTAAAGATATAGAATTTAAATTGGTCATAGATATATCTATTGAGAGAATATTTTCCAATTTATGTGATAAAGACATAAGAAAGATGGCTTATTAATCCTACAAGTGTCCATATATGATGAATCATTTTTGCCAAATCTAACCTGTAGTCCCTTATTTCCAGTCACCGGGGCCGTGTGTGTGTGTGTGTGTGTGTGTGTATGATGACATGGCAGCTGAATGAAATTCTCTTTTCCTCATTTGTATTTTACATCAAAGACTATACTGCCACATTAATCAATCTATTCTACCCACGAAAAACAAAAACAATCATAAGATCCAAAGCTGCTGGTTCCTCTTATACATTAAGTAAGGAAAAACAAAATTTACACTTTAGACACGTCCTTACCATCATCACTTAAAAGAACAATATTTAATGGTTACTTTTAGATTATCATTTATAAGTAACACCAGAATTTCACACAAATAATACTTTGAACCTACAAGCAAACACATGAGACAAAGGTTAAGACTCTAAAATGGCAGCTTGTGCAAGACTTTGAACAATTACCAAAAATGCCACATATTAAGAAAGTAAGATATTGGAAGAATTACAACAAGTGCCAGATAAGGATGAAATTAGTCAAAACCCTAACAACGCTTGCAAATCATAAGCAACATATTGTGTAGTAATTGTTTGAACAATTTTACATGGTTTTAACGCAACTACAAAAGAGATTCTATAAATCATCTGAAGTGACAAATTGTCTAGCTAGCTAGAAGAGAATTACAAAGAACATTGGATTATTGTATCTTAACCAAATTAAAGAATTATTATCAAGAATATATCATTGAAAAATAATAGTTACAAAATCATCAAACATTAATTTTCTCAGGGAAATTAATTTAAACAAGGAAGTAAACTTTTGCAAAGCTGTTTTCATCAAAGCGCAAAATGAGCTAACTTTAACAATTTGAATACCCATATAGGAGGCCACGAAGTTGGAAAGGCAAATATTCAAAAAAATAAATAAATAACAAGGAAAATATGTGGTTTGGATATATGCAACAGACTTACTCACAAAAAAATTATTTTTTCTTTTATTTCTTAAATAGCTATAGATTTCACCACCGCCAAAGTTTATATCATATAAAGTTTATAAATTTTTCATTTCAAAATGTTTGATGAAGACACATTTGATTGAAGGAATAGATTGACTTCAGATGAGATTTGTGAGGAATATATATTTAATAATGGAGAAATGAGCAAATTACCCCCTAAATTTTAGGTTCAGTTGTACTATATATTCTCAACTTGTTTATTGTACAAGTTGTTCACTCAACTATTGAAAACAATGTAATATAGCCCCTACCATTAATAAAAGTAACTTTGACCATTAGTGGACGATAATATTATAGAAAAGGATTTTAAAAATTATCAAAAATGACCAAAAAGATTTTTTGATCCTTTTTTGTAATTTTTGTCCTTGTTTGTAATTTTTAGGTTCTTTTATATAATTTTTGATGTCATTTTCTTTCATTTTCTAGTCGCTAACTGTCAAAACTAACTTTTGTTAATGGCAAGGACAAGACTGTATTATTTTTAAAAGTTGAGCAAATAATTTGCACAATAAACGAGTCTAAAGTCCATGGTGCTAAGGACCTAAAGTTCAGGATTTGCTCATTTATTCTTTAATAATTAATCACCAATATGAAATATCTTCTTGACCACATTGCTTCTGTTCTATATTATACGCAGTTGACGAACACACCACGTCACCAATAACAAGCCACAAAAATAACACAAAATTGATGAAAAGTTAAACATTATGATTAGTTGAAAGTATACCTTCTATGTTAATTTTTACCAATATTTTTTGGTATTTGACCAAACAACTTGTTACCACTTGCGAATATTTTTTCCTTCATTTCTATTTTATAAAAAATAATTCATTATTTAATTATTTTAAACTCTTAGCATATCTTCCTGCATCCCACAGTTTTAAAACATTCTCTCTCAAAGAAGTGTCTTAAAATAAGTGATCTTTTTCCAAAAAAAAAAACAGCTGAAACAAATGGGCCATTATCTCTTAAAATTCTTAATAATTAACTAAGTGAAAACAACCAAAAAGAGTAAATAGTTTGGATGTGTAAAAATGTGATATACCTTAAAATATTTAATCTAAATATTTAACCAAAAATTTTATTATAAAATAAGATATACTTTAAAATATTTAATCTAAATATATTATGTCATTGAGACTTATGGGGGTTATAGTAAGAAGAACCTTTTAAAAAATAGAAGACTAAAGTTGTGATGATAGAATTATCAACCAAATTTCAAAAGTTATAAACTAACTCTTTATATAATTATATATTTGTCTGTATATCAATATAACAAAATAAAAAGTACAAAACTATGACAGTTGATATATATGTTTAAAAGTTGCATCTCGATTGTGAATGTTAGATTTCGTGATCGGCTTATGCTTCTATTGCCTAACGTACAATGTCATTTTTGCTTGTATTAGAAGACATATTAGGGTGGGGAAGTTAAAAAAGAGACATGGACCAATATTTACTTAAAATTCTTTTTATTTAATTTTTAAATTAGAAAATTTGCATTTAAATCCCAAGAAATTTTTATAAAATTTAAAATTAAAACTTACAAAAATACTCATCTTTTTTTAATAAAATACCCTTCCTTTATTAAAATTCGATTGTAGTAAATATGCTTGATTTTTAATTTCATTAAAATCCTTTGAAATTAAAAATGAAGCATATTGTTGCTAGTTCTAATAGGATGGGTGTCTTCACCATCACTTCCTTCGCCTTATCTACTAGGTAAAATTATTTGGCTGATCTCTCTTATGTTGTTGCTGATTCTATTTTTGCCTTGTTTCTTTCCTTGTTTTGTTGCTTTGTTGTTGTTTGCAGTTTCAGTTGTACTGTACTGATTTATTTGCCTTAGGAATATATCAGCAGTTGGGGGAAAAAAAGTCCCTTGAAATTTAATGAAAGTTTCCGTACAAGAGACCTAACTGAAATTATCCCCTTTTATATTTGAAATCATTGTAACAGGTTGAGTTCTCAATGACGACATTATAAAATATTACGAATTATGTATAAAAATATAATCCATTTTTTTTTGTGAAAAAAAAAATTTATACTAGACTTATACATTTTGGGATGTATAATAAATAGCATTTTGACAAAACCGATTAGCATCTAAATTCATAATTTCAATGGCAAGAGACAAGAAGTAAGAAAATAGAAATAATCTATAGTGAATTATAATTTGAATAAAAATTATACCTTATAAATTATTGGAACCAAGATCTAATTCCTGAAGCAAAACCAAACTTCCAATGCTTGTAGGTATGTAGCCAATGAGTTGATTATAACCCAAGTACATAATTTTAAGACTCGTAAGATTGGCAATTTCATTTGGAATACCTCCTGCATTGTGTATGAGTGCAGAGAATTATGTTTATCAAAATTATGTTTAACAAAATTATGTTTATCGCGATAACAAATAAAAACACTGATATGAGTGCTTGTGTATATATTGTAGAAAATCATAGAAATACAATATAACTTTATGTTGATGATCATGGACAACATATGTTGTATAAAAAAATCATATAAATTTAAAAACCATTAAAAAACTATCTCTTGCATTATGGCTCCAAGAACCCAAATGAAAAGGACAAAACTAATAAAAGCATCCAAAATATATTTTTTTCCTTGCAGTGCAGAGAATACTAAATGATATTAATACACTATGTTGTGTTGAAAGCTTAATGACGGAGTTACCAATATCACAACAAATTAAAACTATATATACTTTGTAGATTCATTTATTGCTCCCTACTCAACATAATCAATATATATATATATATATCCCATTCCCTTCTCCAACAAAATCAATGTTGAATAAAATATTGTAAATAGCTTATTCTAAGACATTCTAGCATGCACTAAATTTTTTGAAATGATTTAGAGAAAATATATGAATTTATCTTATATTATTAAAGACACACCTATTAAGGAGTTGCATGACATCAATTCAAGTGAGGATAAGCTAGAAATAGCTTGAGGTATTTTTCCTGAAATATCATTCCTTGCTAAATGTAAAATCTTTAAATCTCGAACCCTTCCAATCTCAAGTGGAATAGATCCATGGATGGAATTAAAATTTGAATCCAAGATCTCTAATTTTGACTTGTCTAATACCAATAGCAACTAATGATGACATAACCACAAGAAAAGTCATGGTTTTCTAAACAGACTGGGCCATCCAATTCCACCTATTATATTAGGAACTAGCTCTTAGTTTAGTCCTCTACAATCTTTGAAACCAAACACTCAAAGATAGGGACATCTAAAGGAGTTTCAGGTCCTAACACAAAATTATTTTAGAGGTCTAATGTGTTGTTATTTTGCCACTTCAAATTCTATAAAAATTAAAACAATCACAAATAAAGGGTAAAAGAGGAACAAACACACCTAATATACATGGCCATCTATTATTGGATTTCTTTATTCTTTTAATAGAAGTGCAAAACTCCTATGAACAAATAAAAGGATTTGTAGACTTCATAATGACAAATGAAAAATTAAGTTATCAATCAAGCCGTGCCTATGGAAACAACTAAGTAAGAGCTATATTTTTTTAATAATAAAATTTTGGTAGAGCAAGAAATGATCTGGTTGAGAGAAAAGAAGAGGTGAAATGACAAAGTGGTTGTGGCAGAGTATATGCAGCCATAAATTTTTAATGAAGAGATATAATTAACATTAATGCTTAGTAAAAAATTAATTATTGGTTATCTAAGATAAAAAAAAGTAAGTAATAAATTCTTAATGAAAATATATAATTAACATTAATGCTTGATAAGAAAAAGAATGACCGATTATATAGGATATTAGTGAACATTTTTTAGGCCTAAGACGTCAGCCTTAATGGACTGGTGTTGCACACGGCCCTACTGATAGAACCAATGAAATACTAGGAAAGTGATAAAATTGCAAATGAATTCTTATATGATAGATGACGTGGTTAACTATTAAGCATTACTAAGAAAAATAAATCAATAACAACATTTCAAAGTCTCTTTCTCTTTCTTACACCTTTGCACAACACCTTAAATACAAATAAATAAAATCTGGCACTGTGTATAGCCATATATGTTTACCTCTGTTTTTGGCTCTTAAAACAGAGATAAATAGAATCATAATTCATTATTTGCTTTAGGGACTGATTCTTAGAATTTGGTAAAACTATAGGGATTAAAGTTTTATAATTTTCAATTTTTTACTTCTTATTTACCATTTAAGAGAAATAACTGAGGTGGAGACTTTATATTTTAATACTGATGCACTGCATTTTAACATTATCACTCAAATGAATATGTTTCAACTCTAATATTACATTTAATTAATGGTATTTTTTCTAGAAAGCTATTAGCATTTAAATTTATCATTATTAAGTTTAAAAAACGAAACAACAACACAAAGGAAACAAAAAATTGATGATACCAAATTACAATTTACTAATAGTATACCTTGTAAGTTATTGTAACCAAGATCAAATTTTTAAAGCAAAATCAAATTTTCAATGCATCTTTGTATATATCCTTGAAAAATAACGGTAGTCTAAGAATTATCTGTCAATAATTTTCTTAGGGGAAGTTAATTTGAACAAATTGTGCTAACTTTGATAATTTGAACACCCATATCGGAGAATATGGAATTGAAAAATGTAAGTCTTCACAAATCAATAACAATATTATATGCTCATATCTATTTTTAACAAAAAAAAATAGAGGTAAACAGAGTAATATTTCTAAACAATATCAGACAAATCTTCACACGTTATATATATATATATATATATTTTCATTCTTCATTTTTTAGTACATGTTTATTGAGCTTCGCATAACTTAGAAAAATATTTTAGAGCATAGTGCAGTGATGGTTCACACAGGTCCCTCACAATCATTTACTATTTTTTTTAATATTTCTTTCTATATGTTTAAAATATTGCACTTCAACATGCATGCATGTAGACAAATATTGCCTACGAATAAAAAAATTGCTGCAAGTTATTTTTGGGAATGCATCTTGCAATATAACAACAAAAACATACAAACACTTTTTCATAAGTACAGACATTGCTATATGTTTGCTTATGCATAAATATTTTATTAAAGAAAAAAAATGAAGATCACTTATATCATTTGCTGAAACAGTACTTTGTAATTTATTAGATGAAAGATCCAAGCCTTCAAGCATAATCAAATTTCCAATACATATTGCAAATGAGTTTTGAAGCATAAAGAATTATCCAGATTCTCTAATTTTATCTTAGTGGCGCTAAATTATTTTTATTTGTATTTTAGGTAGGAATGTTAAAAAGAGAGAATGAAGCTTTCCAACTTGAGTAGCAGATTTCGCTTTATTATTATTATTATTTTGGCCTTGAAATTCACATTTAATTTTTTTTGGGTGAAATCACATATTTGATTTGAGGTAAAAGGAGTTTTTTACAAGATTGTATTATTCATTTGACAAATTAAAAGCCACGGGCTTAACTAGTAAACTTATTCTTGTTTTTATGTTTGGCCAAAAAAACTTTTATCTCAATTATTGAACAAACTATGACAATGATTGGGCACTTACAATACTTCAACATTAGTATATAAATCTATATTTAAACACATTTTAAATATTATCTCCAATTTGAAATTCTAACGAGGGTCTAAATAATAATTATGTGAATAATAACTTTCACTTCAGGCAAACTTTATATAAAAAAAATTATATATTCAACATCATTCCACAATTCTCTCTCTTTTTTTTATATTTTTTCTCAAAAATTAGATTTTCAAACAAGCAACAAAGACCCACTTTTGAGATTGAGAGAAGAGAAGTCAAAAGAACATAAGATAACAAAAACAGTAAAGGAGAAGTTGAGATAGAGCAATAAATTAAAGACATAGACAACCCATAATCTGATAGTTCGAATTAGAAGGAAAATCTTCAATGAATTGATTATTGAAAAATAAATAGAAGAAAAAGAAACTATTGAGAGACTTAAATGAAAAGAGCATGGATTTGGAAGGGTAAATCTTCATGTAATCAATAACAGTATTGGATGCTTACCTCTATTTTGTAGTCCAAAAAACAGAGTAATACAATTCCATATTTGAAGGACACCAAAGTGTTGTAAATTTCACAACACAATTATGTGCATGTAAGCAGCAAATCTAAATGTGTAACTGAGGGCTCTAAAGTACATTGACCAATGATGGTGAAGATATAAATGTAAATAATGCCCTTCTTGTCGCAGCATAGGAAGGTAGAAATTGTTGCATAAATAATTAGATAAATACAAAAAAGTGCATTGTTGCGTACTCGCATTGTTTTGTGCAAAGGCGGGGGAGGGAAAGTGGTGTAGATTAGGAATGGAATCAATGGCATTTAACAAGAGTAAACAAGTAAGTTCAAATTGCTAAGATGCACTTTTTACTAAATAAAAATGTATTTTAGAATCTTTGATATAGTATTTTTTAAAAGAGTTAAAAATTAAATTTAATTGTGTATTTTTTAAAATTATGTGATGGCTCATGTAATATTAATAAAATTAAATATAAATGAATATAGTTCACTCTCAAAATGAATCATAAATAATATGAAAATTTTCTAACAATAGATCAAAATTCACAAAACACTTTGATCATAAAGACTTACATATATAAAAAAATTAGAATTACTAACAATAATTATGACAAAGAAAATTAATTAAGATGTCTTTGTAAAATCAAGTTTTTAATTAAGAAATTTAATTTAAATTCAGGCATATGAGATGCCTTCGTAAGGAGAGATAGATTTTGTAATTTTAAAGTTTCATGCAATGTGTTAAAATGATACAATATAACTCTATGAGATGATTAAGGCCAATGCTCAGCTAGGCATCGTCTTTCAAGTTTATAATTTTTTTTATTTAATTTCAAGAATCATCCAATTCTTATAAAATATTTCATAGAATGTGCTTACAAAAATATGTTTATAATTATTATTCACAAAAAACGTGAAAAGGAAAAAATAATCATATACTTATAGTTTGATGATTACTGTCCCAATTTTCAAAATAAAAATATAACCCGTGACACATGGAAGTGGATGCCCTCCTACAGTGCCAATTGCATGCAATTTTTTTCTCCCCTTTTTTGTGTCTATATGCATTCAACGTTACACTCTTAATATAATATCACAAGCTACATGTAGCCAGGAAAAAAAAGATTAGATCATAAAAAATAGTTATTTTTTCTATATAACATGCAAGTTGAATACTAAAATAATTTCTTTAATATTATACTTATTTATGTCAACGTGTAATTATTTGAAGAAAAGGAAAGAACAGTTTTTTGGGTTTATATAGTCTTTAATGTTTCAAAATATATTTTATTGAGCTTCACATAGATTCAAAAATATTAAGATTGAACGGTGATGGTCCACATAGGTTCTTCACAATTATGTAATTTTAATTCACATAATGCATGGATATCATATTGGAAATATATGTAGTTATATTGATAACTATTTTTAAAAAAGGGAAATGGTGCTTGTTTTGTGTCAGAACATTACTAAAAGATAACAGAAAATATTGAAGAATTTAAAAAAATGTCTAGGAAGCTCAACAAAATATTAATTTTATGAATTAATGTGCGAATCAATAAAGGCACATCCATTTTCCTCGCTATGAACGGAGCTTCGTTTGTTCCAATCAAACAAAATGCTCCACACGACATCCTAAACCGCATTTCTATATTTATTGGAAAATAAATTGTTTTTGGCCAACCGGAACTAATATTTTATGGAAAAGAAATTTTTTTTAAAGAATTGTTAAAAAAGAAAATTTCGCCCATACACATTTATTAAAACAAGGTAAAGTAGGAAAAAAAATGCATGGCTCTTCATAGTAATAATGAGAAAACAATTAAAGAGAGGAAAAAACCTATCGTAGCCAGAATATCATAATTTGATGAAAAAGTTACCTTGTAAATTATTATGTTCAAGACCTAGCACTTGAAGCATATCCAATTTTCCAATACCATTTGGTATATCACCTACAAAAGCAAAAAAAAGTTAACGCTTAAAGGTATTGAATTTAAATTGGTCACAGGTATATCTATTGAGAATATTTCCCATGCATGTGATAAAGACACAAAAAAGAAGGCATATTAATCCTATGAGTGTCTATATATGATGAATCTTTTTTACCAAGTCTAACAACACATGCAAATTATAGGCAACATATTGTGCAATAATTGTTTGAAAAATTTTACATGGTTTTAACGTAACTACAGAAGAAATTCTAAAACATCTAAAGTGACAAATTGTCTAGCTAAAAGTGGATTACAAAGAACATTGGATTATTTTATCCGAACCAATTTAAAAAATTATTATCATCACTATGGCATTGAAAAATAACAGTTACAGAACTACCAAACATTAATTTTCTCAGGGGAAATTAATTTGAACAAGGAAGCAAACTTTTGCAAAGCTGTTTTCATCAATGCACAAAATAAGCTAACTTTAATAATTTGAATACCCGTAGAGGAGGGCAAGAAGTTGGAAAGGCAAATCTTAAAAAAAAAAAAAATAACACAGAAAAAATGTGTTTTGGATTTATATGCAATAGACTTACCCATAAAAAGAGTAAATTATTTTCTTTTATTTTTTAAATAGCTAAATAGATTTCATCACCACCAAAATTTATATCATATAAAGTTTATAAATTTTTCATTGCTAAACAGAAATCACTAAGACTTTAGAGGAATTATGGTATTTAGAGGAACCTAAGTGTTATTTTTATACTTCGATGGGATTTTATTGCCATTTTTTCAAGTTAATATGTTGTTAATATGTTTTTATTTTTATACATTTATATTTATAAGTTTTATATTTGCTTTTAGAATATCTAGGCGAGGTGGGTTTGGGGGCTCACCAGGCTGAGAGAAGCCTTCCTCAAAAATTACTTACAAATGTACTTATAGATCGTCCACCAACAAGGTGTTTATAAGTTTTATATTATTATACACCATCAATTATGTAATAACATTTCTCTCAAATCATAAAATTAGTAAATCACTTTTAAAAATATCAATACTAGAACTTAAATGGAAAATTCAAATATATACCACAGTTTATGTATATATTTATATATTTTTTTTAAAAAAATCTCCCACCCACCTTTGATTCTCATTTCAGCCCCAATTCAAAATAATGGAGATAGCTTAATAATTTGGTTGTCTTTACAAATTGTTTTTTTTTTCATGCCATCTATAAAATTCTGACGTGTGAAAAGCTATCAGTTGGATAAATTGATTACATATTTTATGACCAGTCATCATATGTTTGATTTATTTTAGTGGCGGATCCATATATGATATAGCTTGAACTTGTTTTTTTGGCATTTCATGCTAAAGATTAATTTTTGTTCAAATAAAGCCCAATATATGCCATGCTGCCACTCTAATCATTTTTTAAAGCCCAATTAGAATTTGATTTCTCACCCGCTTATTCCTCTTATTAAAATTCTAATGCTGTTTATAGCCAATAAGAGCAAAATTGACTGTGATTGATAAGTAACAAAATTGGCTAAAACAACGTTGAATTAGACGTTGGATCCATCCAAACTTTACTTTCTATTTATATATTAACATAACATTATGTATTCTTTCAGGTCCATTTGTTAAAGATTAAAAAATACATCATTATTAGATAATTTAGGGATTTTATAAAAGAATTATTTTGTAAAAATTTTATAAAAAGCATACATTACTTTATGTTTCGTTACAATAATAAAAAAGTAATCATTGATTAGTTATTTTTAAATTTTATAATATCTTTATTTATTTTTTAAAAATAATTTATTATTTAATTATTTTAAAATCTTAGTATATCTTCTTGCATCTCACATTTTTAAAACATTCTTTCTCAAAGTAGTTTCTTAAAATAATCAAAAAATTTCTTTTCTGTTCTAATTATTTTCAAAAATTTAAACAAACATCATTAAAATCATAAAATAATTCTTTTCAAAAAAATAAATTTCTTCATAAAATAAGCTGAAACAAACGGGGCCTTTTATCCCTTAAAATTCTTATAATTAACTAAGTGAAAACAATGAAAAAGAGTAAATATTTTGGAAAAGTAAAAATGTGATATACTTTAAAATATTTAATCTATATATTTAACCAAAAATTTAATTATAAAATATGATATACTTTAAAATATTTAATCTAAATATATCAAAAATTTAATTATAAAATATGATATACTTTAAAATATTCAAACTAAATATATTATTTCATTGAGATTTATGGTAATTATATAAATAGAACCTTTTAAGAAAAGGTAAGACTACAATTGTGGTGATAGAATTATCAAGAAAATTTCAAAAGTTATAAACCAACTTTTTATATAATTATGTATGTGTATCAATATAACAAAATAAAAACTACAATACTACAAGTGTTGATATATATGTTTAAAAGCTGCACCTATGAATGATAGATTTTGTGCTTCTATTACCTCATGTGCAGTGTCATTTTTGTTTGTATTTGAAGAGATATTAAGTGGGAAAGTTAAAAAAGAGACGCGTGCCAATATTTAGTTAAAATTATTTGTATTTAATTTTTACATTAAATTTAAATTAGAAAATTTGCATTTAAGTCCCAAGAAATTTTTATAAAATTAAAAATTAAAATTTACAAAAATACTCATCTTTTTTAATAAAATGCCCTTCCTTTATTAAAATTGGATTTAGTAAATATTCTTGATTTTTAATTTCATTAAAGTCCTTTGAAATTAAAAATCAAGCATATTGTTTTTGGTTCTAATAGGATGGGTGTCTACTAGTTAAAATTAGTTGGCTGATCTATCTTATGTTGTTGTTGATTCTGATTTTTCTTTGCTGCTTTCCTTGTTTTGTTGCTCTGTTGTCGTTTGCGGTTTCAGTTGTACTGTACTGGTTTATTTGCCTTAGGAATATATCAGCAGTTGGAAAAAGAAAAAGACCTTTGAAATTTAAAGAAAGTTTCCTTGCAAGAGACCTAACCGAGATTATCCCCTTTTATATTTGAAATCTTTGTAACAGGTTGTGTTCTCAATGACATTATAAAATATTACAAATTATGTATAAAAATATAATCCAATTTTTGTTTTGCGAAATATTCTAGACTTTTACATTTTGGGGTATATAATTAATAGCATTTTGACGAAAAAGATTAGCATCTAAGTTCATAATTTCAAGTTGCAAGAGACAAGAAGTAAGAAAAAAGAAATAATCTATAGTGAATTATAATTTGCATAAAACTTATACCTTGTAAATTATTGAAACCAAGATCTAATTCCTGAAGCGAAACCAAACTTCCAATGCTTCTAGGTATGTAGCCAATGAGTTGATTTTGAGCCAAAGACATAATTTTAAGATTTGAAAGATTGGCAATTTCATTTGGAATATCTCCTGCATTATCGCAATAACAAATAAAAACACTGATATTAGTGCTTTTGTATATATTATAGAAAATCATAGAAATACAATATAACTTTATGGAGATGATCACGGACAACATATGTTGTATAAAAAATCATATAAATTTAAAAAACATTAAGAAGTATCTCTTGCATTATGGCTCCATGAACCCAAATGAAAAGGACAAAAATTAATAAGAGCATGCAAAATATTTGTTCCTGGCAGTGCAGAGAATACTAAATGATGTTAATACACTATATTGTGTTGAAAGCATAATGACAGAGTTACCAATATCACAATAAATTCAAATTATATATAATTTGTAGATTCATTTATTGCCCCCTACTCAACATAATCAATATATATATATACCCCATTCCCCTCTCCAACAAAATCAATGTTGAATAAGATAGTGTAAATAGCTTATTCTAAGACATTCTAGCACGTATTAAATTTTTTGACATGATTTAGAGAAAATATATGAATTTATCCAATATTATAAAAGACACGCCTACTAAGGAGTTGTATGACATCAATTCAAGTGAGGATAAGTTAGAAATAGCTGGAGGTATTTTTCTTGAAATATTATTCATTGCTAAATATAAAATCCTTAAACATTGAAGCCTTCCAATCTCAAGTGGAATAGATCCGTGGATAGAACTAAAATTCCAAGCCAAGGTCTCTAATTTTGACACATTTGGGGACAATTGAAACTAATGATGACATAATCAAAAGAAGTCATGGTTTTCTAAACAAATGGGGCCATCCAATGCCACCTATTGTATTAGGAACTGGCTCTTGGTTCAGTCCTCTACAACCTTAAAAACCGAAAACTCAAAGATAGGGATATCTAAAGAAGTTTTAGGGCCTAAGGTGACACTATTTTAGAGGCCTATTGTATTATTATTTTACCAATTCAAATTCTATAAAAAATTAGAACAATAATAAATACAGGGTAAAAGAGGAAAAAACACACCGAATATATATGGCCATCTACAATTGGATTTCTTAATTCTTTTAATAGAAGTGCAAAACTCCTATGAACAAATAAAAGGACTTGTGGACTTCATAATGACAAATGGAAAATCAAGTTATCAATCAAGCCGTGCCCATGGAAATGGCTAATCAAGAGCTATTTTTTAATAAGAAAATAATGGTAGAGAAAAAAATGATTTGGTTGTGAGAAAAGAAGAGATGAAATGGCAAAGTGGTTGTAGCAGAGTATAGGCAGCCATAAATTTTTAATGAAGTATAATTAACATTAATGCTTAGTAAAAAATTAATTATTGGTTATCTAAGATAAAAGTAAGTAATAAATTCTTGATGAGAATATATAATTAACATTAATGTTTACTGAACAAAAGAATGACCGATTGTATAGGATATAAGTGAATACTCCCTCCGTCCCAATTATAAGACACTTTTAAGGAAGATTCAATATCTCAAAATATAAGACACTTTGATGAAAATAAGTTCATTAATGATATTTTTTTAATTTACCCTTCTCATATATTCTGTCTTTTCAATATTCTTTCATTGAAGAGTATTAAATGAAAGGCATTTTTGAAAGTTTATATTTTTGTCCTGAAAAAGTAAGGTAATAAAGTATATTTGATGAGTTTTATGGTATGTGAGATTTTTATCTAAAAGTGTCTTATAATTTAGGACGGAGGGAGTATTTTTTAGGCCTAAGACGACAGCCTTAATGCATTAGTGTTACACACGGCCCTACTGATAGAACCGATGAAATACAAGCAAGTGATAATATTGTAAATGAATTCTTATATGATAGATGATGTGGTTAACTATTAAGCATTACTAAGAAAAACAAAAACAAGATCAATAACCAAATTTCAAAGTCTCTTCTCTTTCTTTCACCTTTGCCCAAACGCCTTAAATATAAATAAATAGAATTTGGCACTGTGTATAGTGGTATGTGTTACCTCTGTTTTATCTCTTAAATAGAGATAAATAGATCATAATTCATTATTTTCCCTAGGGACTGATTCTTAGAATTTGGTAAAACTATGGGGATTAAAGTTTTATATTTGTTTTCAAATTTTTTTCTTCTTCTTACAATTAAGAGAAACAACTGAAGTGAAGACTTTATATTTTAATATTGATGTACTCCATATTATCATTATCACTCAAATGAATATATTTCAACTCTAATATTACATATAATTAATGGTATTTTGACTAGAAAGCTATTAGAATTTAAGTTATAATTATTAAGTTTCAAAAACAAAATAACAACACAAAGGAAACAAAAGTTGATGATACCAAATTACAATTAACTAATAGTAACCTTGTAAATTATTGTGACCGAGATCAAATTTTTAAAGCAAAATCAAATTTCCAAAGCATCTTTGTATATATCCTTGAAAAGTAACAGTAGTCTAGGGATTATCAAACATTAATCTTCCCAGGGGAAGTAAATTTGAATAAAGTGCGCTAACTTTGATCATTCGAATACCCATATAGGAGAACATGGAATTGAAAATGCAAATCTTCACCAAAATCAATAACAATATTATATGCTCATCTCTATTTTTAACAAAAAAAAAATAGTGGTAAACAAGTAATATTTCTAAACAATATTAGACAAATATGGTTGACGGATGGACCACATGACCAATGATAACATGCAAAAATAACACAAAATTAATAAAAAGTTATACATTATGATGTTGAAAGCATATCTTCTAAGATATTATCATCAAGATATATAATCCTGAAGCACAGTCAAGTTTTCAATGCTTCTTGGTATTTGGCCAGACAACTTGTTATCTCTAGTTATATAATTTTCATGTTTGTGAGAGCACCAATTGTTTTTTGGAATATATCTTACATTATGATAATGAGAACACCACATTATTATGAGTTCTCATGTACAAAATGATTATGATAAAAAAGAAAAATAAGTAACAATAATATTTTATGAACGCATTCTTTAAGCTTATTTTGATCAAAATATTATAAGTCCTGACTTTGTATTTAGAAAATAGGAAAATGACAAAGCTCTTAAACCAAGCAAATTACTTTACGCGTAGCTGCTAATTTGAGCTCTTTTTTAATTAATTTTCAACCCAATATTTTGGACCAATTTCATTAGCATAAATAGATAAATTTTGGAAGTGTATTCTTTTCGGGTATGCTGGAACTGTACTTATTTATTATGGTGCATAATTGATTGAATAAAAAAAAAAGTGCATCATTATGTCGTGTGTTACATGCGTTGTTTTTGTGCCAAGGCAAGGGAGAGTGATATGGTTAGGAATAGAATTAATGGTTTGGGCGAAGGGTATACTAGTAAGTTTTAAATTGCCCATGATTCACCTTGGAGATCTTTGATAAATTACTTTCAACAGAGTTAAAAAAAAAACACAAAAGAAACTAAAGTGTATATTTTGAAAGGTATAGGTTGGCTTCATTAATATTAAGAAATTAAAGATAAATGAATATATTTTATTGTTCTCTTTCATTGCCAATGCGAACCTCCAACTTTTTGGTTAGATATACCGAACCAGCAGTACACCTAACCAAAAAGCCAAATCCTTGTGGCTGAATATATTTTACTCTAAAAATAAATGATAAATACTATGACAAGTTTTTAACAATCTATATCAAAACTCACAAAACATATATGAACAAATTTTCAAATTGCTAACACATAACTTATAATATAAAAAACGGGTGAAAATAGTTGTGTATTGTATTAATATATATATATAGATATATTATACAAAGATATGAATAAAATATTAACTTTGTTGAATTTGCATCTTTACCATTCCTAAATCCTTAAAAGTTAATTTTTTATATTCTTCATATAGTTTTTTTATTACTCACGGGTCT
>NW_026556369.1:0-37378 GCF_029017545.1 Prosopis cineraria
TGTTATTAACCAAATCATTAAAGTTGTCACGCTTGCATCTTATGAACCAGTAATGCTTTTTAACAACACACGACACATTTACACAGCCTCCTTCAAAAAATGCTCTCAAAATAATTTCAGAAGAAATACAAAAAGCAATCTCTATTCTCTGACAGCAAACAAATATTTATAATAGAAATAAGCTGTTTGCAGTTGAAGACTTTACAATAAGTGGATTGCCAGATGCCTTTCCGGTTTGTGGGTCCCAACACTGAAGTTCCCCAGCTTTACTCCCACTTACAATATGCTTACCATCTGGTGACCATGCAATACAAAGGACCCAATTCTTGTGTCCTGTATCAAACAAGATTAATTGTCAGTCATACGTCATGCAACTTTGGAAGGAATGATTTTATTTTGTCATGGTTGCAAACATAAACTAGCATTCAGTGCAAAATTTTCATTTCAAGAAAAACGGATGCAATAACCCAGAAAAGCAAAATGCATGATACATATGATCACCTAAATTAAAATTTACAACATCAAACAAGGATCAACTGAATGAAATACATTTAGCATGCACAATGGATCAACCAAATGTTATATTTTCTGTATGATTTCATGATTCAATTCTGTTCTTATACCAGAACGAGATGCTTAAATATTCAATAGTTCTGGTTTTAATTAAATTAAACATGCAAGTCCGATCACTAGGTGCCAAGATAATCTGATGATTTTAGATGTCAAACCTGTACAGGTGAACAACGGGGTCTGAGTGTTTAGGTCCCAAAGACGAACAGTGGCATCACCAGAACCACTTGCCAACTGTTGCCCATCAGGACTAAAGGCAACAGCCAGCACAGCTTCTGCATGACCTGCAATCCCAACAACATGAATTTCAGGTTAATATGCAATACTGGATAGTGTGATGATAAATCTGCAAATTAGAAAGAATATAGGGCCAAGGTTTCTCAAGGGTATTGAAATTATTTACTAGCTTGATCACTAATCATAAATCTGCTAGAATAAACCATAGTATTGATAAGAGATAATGTAAAAAGAGTTAAGGTTGAATGTGAATTTCTCTTGGCCATCTGATTTCAATAAATAGCACAAAGCAGATAAAGATGGAAACTATATTAGTTTAAACATAAGTAAAATAAAATAGTTATAACTATTAAAACACTGGCATAATGACAAAGGGGAAAACAATTGTAGGAATTTCATGTGTAGTAAAATAAAAAGCAGCACGGCTTGACATAATTTATCAAATAAGACAGCACCATGATGAAGGTGACTGAATAAAATACACATCTCACATACCAGAAATGGTTGCTGAACAGCGACTGACAGGACGAATCCGAAAAATAGCTTGAGGTTGATAAACTATAGACACTACCTTCTCCACCGAAACTGCACAGGTGTTCAAAAAAGATAATAAACAAGAAATACAATGGGAACCTTAGTTAGGGCCCAGATACTAGTTATTAAAATTCATCCATCAAGAACTATTTCTGTAAATTCTGCACAGGAGGCTGACAGTTGACGCCACTTACTGTAAATGAAATTCTGACTAACCTTTGTTTTTTCTCCAAGTAAGTTCCAAGAGGCACAATAAGTTCCTCATCTGATATGTAGAAACTGTATGGCAATTTCTCCTCCTAAAATGGGAAAAAGAAACTCAGCCTTATATTGAAGCAACGTAAACAAGCTGTTTAGCTTGTTTCTAATTCAATAGGTGATAAAGGTATGATGTCTTCCAAACACAATACAAAAGTATTCATCTAACGAGAAGTTGAGACAAAAGACCACGGTGGCCAGTAACTAATGATGCAAGCTCCGCCAAAAATCAAAATTTGGCGAAATTATGTTTTTTTCAGCTTCCAAACTCCATGAATGAAGCATCCCCAGAAGTACCATTACTTGGGATTCACAAATAAATAAACTGAACTAAAAAAGAAAAACATTCGCTAAGTTGCTCTAGCTTTACAAGAACAAATAATAGCAAATTTGTCGACTTTTCTGGAGGAAGTAAACAAAATGATGAAACTTACATTCCCTAGAAGCGTATTGACAATTTGTTGAAGTTGCAAAGGACCGGCGTTCTGAGGTAGATACATAGGATTTCTCAAAGGAGCGCCTTCAGGGTTAGTCAAGAGGCATAATACCGTTTTAGCTGCTCCTCAACCTCCATTGTTGATGCTTATAACAAGTGGCGGACCGGCGTTATATACACACGACAACGCCCACTCCACCAAAACGAAGAAACACAGATACAGAACCACCCCGATATACCAATGGAAATAAACACTTGTTTAAGCATACACGAGTGCCGTGTATCTGTGTCTGTAATCTCTATAATCTCCCCTTCTATATAATTTATACATTTATGCTGGCAAAAAATTATCATACCTACATTTTATTGTTTTATTCTTTTTTTTTTTGTTTTTTTCTCTCAATATTTTTTGTATGAATTAATATTTTTTATCTACCGCGAGAGAGATTAGTTTTAATCGTTAAGGGGAAAGGAGACTAGATACTTATATTATATATAGTATCATTTTTTGTTAATTAAATTATTTATAATTAATTAGTATAAAAAGTGGGCATTTGTTTGAGTATAGATTTACTTTTTGTCATTTATTTTTAAAATAATAGTAACTATAGTAATTGAAATATGTCAACCATATAATTTTTTAAATATATTTATTGATTTGCTTTTTTATAAATTTTGACTATCTAACTTTTTTTAAAAAAATCATGAAATAGGAAGGTATTGAAAATAGGAAGAATAACAATAAAATATTTTTGAAATATATAAATAATAATTTAATTTTTTAAAATGTTATAATTTTCCTGAAATATTTAAGAACTTTTTTATCACTTATGAATTTTTATAAATTAGTAAATTATTCTTATTAAAAATAATAATTTATAATTTTTCTTTTATATTTGTAACTTTTTTTCTTATATTGATAATAATGTAACAATAAATAAAAAAAAGTTATTATTTACTATTGAATTGTTATGAATATAAGAAGTAAAGTTGTAAATATAAGAATAAAAATTATGAATCATTTATTTTTAACAAAAAATAATTTAATAATTTATATAAATTCATTAGTGACAGAAAAGTTTTTAAATATTTTAAAAAAATTATAACATTTCAAGAGAATAAATTATTATTTATGTATTTTAGAGAAATTTTATTATCATTTTTTCTTAAGAATATCAACATTTTTATTGTTATACAGTCGATAATTTTTTTTGGCATAGATAATTTTTTTTCTTAAAATGAATATATTAGATACATGGTATCACTTTACATCCTTTTATTTTCTTAAAATAACATAAAAAACTAAAATATATATTTAATCATCTAATTTTGTATAAGATTTAAGTATAGTTTTTTTAATTTTATAAAGTATTTTTTTAATTCTTTAACTTTAAACATGTTAGTTTTATAAACAAATATTACTTATATTGAACTTTTAAATATAAAAAAAAATTCAAATATTGACATATGAAATTTATTTTTTAAAAAATGACAATGACTGGTATAAAAAATAATTTTTAAAAATTAATAATATTAGGATTAACGAATTAAAAAGATACTTGATAAAATTAATGAATCAAAATAAAATTTTCTATAAAATTAAAAGACAAAAAAATACACTTTAACCTAACATAAAATTATGCACATTATCATCTAATTATATTTTTAAAATCGTAAACTTATTTTTAAAAAAATCAAGGTTGAAATATACTTTTTTTCATTTAATTTCATACAAAAATTCATTTTTATTTCTCAATTTTGTAAAATATTTTTTTAATTATTTAACTCCAACACCATTACTTTTATCATAAAAAAAATTATTTTAAATTTTTAAACATTGAAAAAAAAAATTTCAAATATTAACACATTAAATTTATTTTTTAAAAATAACAATTATTGGTATATAAAAAATGATCATTTGAAACTAATAGTGTTAGGATTAAGAATTAAAAAGATATTTTATAAAATTAAAAAAATAAATTAAAATCTTGTATAAAATTATATGATTAAAAGTATACTTTAATTAAAAATTAATTATTCGCAATCATAAATCATAATTGTAAGTTAAAAATTAATTAAAATTATTAAGAAAAAACTTGTAGCGACAAATAACTGTCGTCGTCGGCTGAAGTAGTTTGTGTTTAACATGCGGTGGAAGGAACCCTTGCCTCTTCCTCCTGCGACTGCGAGCCTTGGGCTCCTCAAAGCTAAACAAAAGTAACATTTTTAAAAGAATTATCTACTTTTCTTTTTTTTTTTTTATACATTGGAGTCCCAACACACAAAAAATTAATTATTACAATATTCATTAATAATAGAATTAAAGTCATTTGTGTTGCCCTATCTTAGTTCAGTTATTAATAAATTTTAGAGTAATTAAATTTCTTATATGAAATCTATATATAATTCTCTCATATATTAAATCTTAAAAACAAAGTAGGTAATTTGAGATTATAAGCTGACTCATTTAATTCATTAAAAAAAGACAGTAATTTTATTTTTAAAAAAGCCAGTTAATTTGAACCTCACTTATGCATTAAAGGGCTTGACTCCGATTGATTCATCAAATCTTACCTTTCGTTTGAATAGAGAAAAAAATATATAGAGGAAGGAAAATTCTTCTTAGTCTTCTCTCACGTGTATTTTTTTCCCACTTTCCCCTCCATCCAAACCAAGTCTTAGTGTCACACTATTATTTTTTAAAAAAAATTGTATTTATTCAATTTTTTGAATGAAAATGAGAATCTATATTCCACCCAGGAAAAGGTCCATGCACAAGCTAAATAACACAAACTAATTCCTCTCATCATTTACTACCTCTAGGTTTAGAGGGAGTTGTTGATCAGAGGACCAAAATGGTCCTGATCTTTTTCATCAACCTTGAAACCAATCCCCTTCCCCCCAACCCCCCAATTTTTTGTGAGTCTGATTTTGTGGAAAATGAAGACGACATTTTGGAATTATAGACATAAGACACTTTTCATGGCCACTAAAATAGAACTATCGGTCAATGCAGTTTTATTTTAGACATCTCCAAGAAACGGCAGTCCCATTATCAAGTGTGTTTATGAAAAATATGTTTTGGTTGAGAACTGAAAGTGAAGGGAAAGAAACCAAATTTGATCTTTGACATTCTCTCTTCTCATCCATTTTTCTTAACCTAAATATTTTTTAAATGATAAACAAATTTCAGAAGTAAAACTTAAACCAATGAAAATGATGGAAGTACTTTCCTCCCCTTCCATTCTACTCAATTCAAACAAACCCAAGGGCCTGGTCTCTTGATCTTAAATATACTGACAAGGAAAATACTCCTAACAAGACATGCCAAATAGCAGTAGCAATGCAAGAATGACCAAGCCCAGAAGCTCTTAAATCTGCTTCAGTTGGGAGAGGGAGGGACAGAGGGAGGAAGGGAGCGAGGAGGAGGAGGCAAGCCTTCCTCAGTGCCTGTAGATCCCGCATAAACAGTTATTTTTTCTCTTTACTTCAACTGAATTGACTTTAGAGGATTTGAAGTGTAGACCGGTCATAAATAAAACCAAGGGTATCCTTAGATTGAGAAAATGAAAGAAAGAAAGAAAAACGAGAGATTTAATGAACACATTTCACATTTCATATATACATGCGCGTGATGTGCGAGCAATCCTCCTCAAGCATGTTTGGTTTGAAAAGAATTGGTGAGAATAAAATAGAAGTATTTCTCATACAAATATAAATCAAAGCAGTCTGAATTAAAAGTTCTCTTTTCTTCATTCTCCTCAGTCCAAGCATACCCTAAAGCTAAAGCCTATTCTTTGAGATTCTCTACAAATTAAAAACGTCACAGAAATAAGGGAACAAGTCCTAGTAATGTGGAGCAGTAAGTTGTAGCATACTAACTAATGAATATGCCCAAACAAATATGAGCATACTTACAAGGACAAGAGTGGCCTTAGCAGAGGAAAATCTACATATCTAGCAAGCACAAAGAAATGTTAACAAATGGTCAATACAAACTTTTAAGGTAAGCAAGTTCACAAGAAATACGATTGATTAGGACATTTTAAGCATGTAACTACAATTTTTTGTCAAATCATCTCAGATGATTGAAATTTTCCTGGCCAAACATTAGTAATAATAAACTTATACTAAGAGAAAAATAAGCCACTTAAAATGGATGAAAAGATTCTTTTATCAAGCTGGAACAGCATTTTATCTGAGCGCAGGCAAGCCATTGATCAAGAAGACAGTAGCAGGATATATCGCTTAACATCAACAGCAATACCAACAATATCGATTCTGCTCGATAAAATTTGATTATACATGAAAAACAAGGCTACAAACCATCTCAAGGACTGTGAAAACAAAAGTTAGACCCAACATGCCCTAAAGGCAAAAATCTGCATATTTTTTGTCATGATCTATAATTTTCCTATCCTAACTGGATGAGCTGAAGCAGGATGGAAGTTGACTTGTGAAGCATAGAAGGGATATACAAGACTGAAATGTATATTTCTAACAGATGAAAAGAGACATACGTGAAATATGGTAAATTAAGAACAAATCCTAAAACATTTACTTTGACCAAACATTATATTATGATTAAGAACAAAAACAATATCTAAGGATGAGACTGCACGTGAAACCAGACTCTCCAATCCGAAAATCCACTAGGAATGCCAAGGATGAATTACACGTGGGATAATAGACTAGATTGGCAAAATTCTCTGACTAAATAAAAGTAGAATCTACTCAGATGCTACTTTTTAAAATTCTTCAAATTAGTGAAGATGCATACAACAGACCACCAAAATAGCAAGAAGTATCATAGTTTAATATTCATTAACAGATATTACAAATCAAATTATCAGACGAGGAAGTTAATAAAGGATGCAATTCATTTTAATTTTAGACCACAAACAGACACCTCCAACCTAGAAACTAGAGAATGAGGCTTAAAACTGCAAATAATCAACGACTATCTTATTGTGCACTATATCAAGAGAAGATGAAAAGGTTGGCAGAACCATTTCAGTGCTAACATAAACCAACAAATGTTTACACAACCTTCTAAATGAAAGTATGGATGAGTCCACGATCACTTGCATATTGCATCAGAGAATCTTATCTTTCTAATTTGATCGATCTGGGTAGCTCGCATTAACAACAAAATATCCACTTTCATTTAAGAAATATCAAAAAGGAAAAGAAAAGAAAAATTTAAATGCTTGAATCTGTTATTTAATAAAATGGCAATAGCTTGAAAAAGAGAACCCCACAACATAGAATATTCTCATCGGAACACAGTACAAATGCTTAAGGGAGAGAACCAGGTCAAGAACAACATGACATCATGTTTCAGGTAGCACTCCAAATGCTCTTCTACAAACTAACTAGAACGAGGATTTGTCACAACATATAAAGTCCAAGAAATTCATTAAAGGAGAATACTCAAAATACCAAGATAAGAGAAAAGACATAATTCACAGCATGAATTTTACATCTGCTACCAGCCACCTAAGACAGAGAAAGAGCACCCATTACAAAGCATAAAGGAAACCTAATTCTCAGAAGCGCAGTCAAAAATCACCGGGAAGATGTAATGACGTCAGAAAACTGGTTGAAGCACAATGATATATAACCCACAGGGATTCCACAAGCATACATCACTGCTCAGGGACATTATTCCCTATTATAAAGTGTATTTGTCTGGCCTGAGGGAGCAGATTATCCATCCCCTAATGGAGTGTAAGTAGATTAGGAGAAGATGAAAAGAAGAGAGCAGTTAAATAAACTCAAATTCGTCTTCTTTGAGGTGGGCAAAGAACTTGACGGTACCACGACCTGGAATCTCGGTGACAAACTCAACCTTGTAAGGCAAGTTAGCAGAGATTCGTTTCCCCTTCCAGAGACCTACATATTGCTTTATCTCGCCTTCCAAACCCGTAAGTTCAAACTCAGGAACTTTGGGAACATGGTACACCTTCAGAGGAGCCGTGACCCTAACCCGAGATCCAACATTAGCTTCTGGGGACGAAGTAGATGGAGGAGACGACAAATCATTGACCTCCACAGCAGAAGACACAGTCCAATTTCGCGAATGCAACGATTTGCTAAAAGAAAGCTGACAATCACAGGCAACACCGACTGGCCTCGCTACAGCGGGTATAGGGCAAAACCCACGACGCGAAATCAAGGAAGACGAAGAAGATTTAGCTGCTGCTGATGAGGATGATGACATCATTGTTCTCACATGGGTCTTCATGGTGCAATTGGGGGAAGCACTAACCATGTTGTTTGGGTCTGAAATTGCGAAGGAGGTGGAAGAGATGATCGGTGAAATGCAGGAGGTCATGCTTGTTCTGATTTGATTTATGGGATCCTTTATCGTTTTACCTATCAGTCTTGGAAGTGGAAGATGAATGCGAGAGAGTGAATTTGGTAGTTTTGTTTGTTCAGTCAGAGATATTCGCCGCAACCTCTCATTCATTGATTGTTCCCCCTCCCGCTCGTCTAACCACCCACCATTTTGGAGTTTTTTCCTCTCGGGCTTGAGATATTTTAAACGCACACGCTATTTTTTTCTTTTATTTTATTTTTTTATAACATCGGAAATAATTAAATTTTATTATTAAAAAAACGTAATATTTAGTCCTTATATTTTTATTATATTTTATTTTTAGTTCTTTTAATTTTTTTTAGTGTTTTGAGTTTCTATAATTTTAAAAAAAATAAATAACTTTTATTTTTTAGGTCTCCATAATTTTTAGTTTTCAGTGGTTTTAATCTTTATAAAAACTAAAAACATTAGAAAAATTAGAAAAATTAAAAATAAAATCTAATAAAATTATAAGAATTAAAGATTATATTTTTTATTATTTATTTAGTAGTTATATTATATCTTACCATCTTTGTTTGATTCATGTATGTTTGGCCAATTTTCTTTGATTTATTTATACATTGCTGGGCATTAAAGAAAATATTTTTTTCATTAAAAAATAACTTTTTGGTTTAAGAGGAAAATTATTTTAGAATAAATTCGATTTTTTTTCATAATTTTATTATATTGAAATGAAATGATAAAATAAAGAATACAATTCACCCACACAATCACTTCTTGTATTATTCTCCCTTCGTCAATATATAAAAAAGTTAAATTGATTTTAGCAAGTCACATCAAAATTGATCTCGCATATTAATCAAGAACGTGTGTAGCTCTTTCTATATTTTGTGTTGCCACGAATTCAAATCCGAAAACCTTATATAAAACTATATATACGGATATGACGTGACGCTGATAAAAATATATTGGCATTTAATAAGCAAGTTGCACTTTGGAAAATGAAACGCAAAGTACTTAATGGTTAATAAAATCAACCACCATTAGATCAGGCGAAAAGGGGGAAAAAATGATAGCAAAATTTGATGTGTCTAAAGCAAAGCATTGACTTTAAGTTTTGCAAATGAAAATTCCTTAAGAAAAATATCTACTGGGAAAACTTCTCTTCATTTGAGGTCTGATACAGCTAAATTTCAATTAAAATTAAAGTTAATAATAACATCAAGTATATCAATTAATTCTTATAGTCTTTTTAAAGGGAATAATTTTGTATGCTATTATTAATTTTTTGTTATCTAAGAATGTCTTATGTGAGTGACATTTGAGGGAGAAGGACACGGGGGCGATCTAGCATCACAAGTCCAATATCTGATTCCAGTTCCACACATAAGCTTTTGCAATTTGTTGTTATTCTGGTCTCTTACTATCTATCCCCAAGATAACCTTTTACGGATAAGGATAATGTCCCCCCTTCGTTGCGTGCCATTTGGACCCATTTTAAGCGTTAAGCAAATGGTTTTAATATGAGGATAATTTACACTTTTAAATTCTAAAATATATTCTAGCTTGCTTCAAATTTTTCCGATCATATTATGCCTATGAAATATCTATAAATAAAAGGGCAGGTTTTTTTCCACAAAGGGCAAAGGGGTAGATTTTATTACTTTAAATTCAACAAAAAAGGTATTGAACTACATTTTAATATTTTTAATTTAAACTAGACATCACGACCATAATGCATTCCACCATATGGCCCTCGATCGGGCATATAGGTTGTGGTGGTTTAGAAGAATCTCAGGAATAACATCTTCTTAGCCCCTTTGAAGAGTTGAATGATTTGGCCGGCCAACTGGTTGTTGTACAGATTCTGTTTTACACTCGATTTGACAATGGCTAATGGCCAATTGTAGTGAAGGAAGTGAGAGAATTCCATTACGTCTGAGTAGCTTACATATTCTCACATGTAACATGGTTCTCCAAAAATAAAAATAAAAATTTGAGGGATAAGGTTAAACCACAGAGGCAGTGGAAATGGCAAGGAGATTAGATCCACAAAGATCAGGTTATTCATAACCATAGGAGATCCTGCAAAATGTCATAAAGCATTAATGCTCAAGAGGTTGGCTCTTGGTTCCTTGGATAGCCCATCAATGGTATCTTGATCTCAAGAGTATATCAGTGGATAGGGTTCTTAGTGTATGTTAAGCATCGTGTTAGTTTTGATCAAACCACCTGTTGACCAAAATAACATGAGAATAGCTTTTGATCAAAACATGATTATCAAAACATGATTTCAACCGTTAGAAGGGCTACAATTTTTCTTTACAATCAAGAGATTATATGCAATGTTACTCAATATCCTTTTACAAATCTTGTTCGAGAAATCAAGCTATGGCGTAAATACACTCAAGGTTTGCATTAATGTAAGGAAAAACAAAACATACTTCCCTGCCTTGCGAAGCAAAACCAAGGTGCAAGTATAATTTCATGGGTATAACAAGAGATGAAACTAGGAAAAGAAAAACCTATTGGCAAAAGATCCGCTTGATGACATCCATAAGTAAAAGAAGCTCAGAATCCAAGGAATAATCAACTACACCACTTGATAGTTTTCCGTGACCAATTGAATTCTCTGGGAGTATTTGGGAGGATTGCCACCCCTTTGCGGTATGATGTTGACAACCTACAATTGAAATTGCAACAGGGCAAGTTAAATAAGAATTTTTGCTTTTTCTGAATCAAACACGCTGCACCAGAAATGAACTACAGATGATAATGAAGGTTCTTCATTTAAAATGTTACTGTGACAGCGAGTGTATAGGCATGATAAATATCTGTCCAGACAAAGGTCAATAATGTAACAGCTTCCCTTAAAAATAGAAGATATGCATCAACTTCAGCCAGAAAGATTAACACATAATTCAAGAATCACTTTACTTCCAATAAGCATATCAAGAACTGCATGCCAAAAAAAATGAAGATTTGAGCAGACCTTCAGGTCACTAAATGTTTCAGCTGCTGAGAATCGGACTGAAATTGGAAAGAAAACAGATGCATCTGCTGGTGGAACAACAAACTCCAGAGACCCACTGCCACATACATGAGAGTCAGATGACACATTCAAGACAGACGACTACTGGATAACACAGCTCTGAACAATACAACATCAAATTTAGCATACCTTCGGTTTGAATTGTCAATAAGGAGGATAGACCACTCCAAGAAGGAATTCCTAGAGTCATACCTGAAATGGAAATTTTAATAGGGTGTTATAACAATGAAAACAGAAACCAACATGAAAGAAGATATAGAACTGCTACATATTTTATGCTAGGTAGATAGATCTATTGATGTAACACACACTTGCATAGATTCAAACTGAGGGAGAGAGCAGGAAGGAAAGAACAGAGCAGGGGAAGAAATAAGAGAAATATAGAAACAGAGGGAGGGAGAAATGAGAGACGAGAACTGAGAGGGAGTGGAACCAGACGGAAAGAAACGCAGAGTTGAGAGGGAGAGCATTCACATAACTCAGAAATTCATTCATTCAAGTCTGGCCTATCTCACAAGTGCAAGGCTTAGTCTATTTAAACTAAGACTTCCTACCTATTAAGGAAACCTTAATAACCCATCCATATAAAGCTAAGTCTCAGATTTCCTCTTAAAAAATAACACCAAAGGAAACCTATTTCTTCCTAGAATAAGCTACAACCTAGGCAGGTTTCTCTAAAATATGTTACTCTTATATTTCATCATCTATCCTCGCAATCATCCCCTTAAACAAATGACAACTCTTTTAATTTCCATAACTCCTTTTCTTAACCCCAACGTGGTTTGGTTTTAAAGAAAAACTCAGGAAAAAAATAAAGAAAATTACAATGAACGAAGACAAACCCAGAATCCGAAGTTAATTTAAGATTTTCAGAAAAAATCCTTTTTGAATTTCCAATTCGTTAATATTTTTATCCATCTTAATTGTTTTGACTGTGACAGTCAGCTAGGAGCTTCATGACCCAATATTGAAGAGGTTCTATCACTTCGTTATTCTGGTGATTTATACATATGTAAAATTCCACCGGCAAGTATTATCAGAAGCAAGAGAAAATTTTCTCTAGACTTCTCTACTATTTCAGATCTCTGTGTGTGTGTGTGTGTGTGTGTGTGTCCATGTCAACAAGTCCTCAAAAGAGGATGTTAGAAGAACTTAAAGAACCTAGAACAATTATGAAAGCGTATTAGCTTAACAAAGCCCTTCAATCCATTGCATGTCAGCTAAGAAGGGCTATTCCCAAAAAAGAAACACGCACACAGATCAAAAGAAGCAACAAAAACAGCAGCAACAGTAATAGAAATAATCATGAGCTGAATCCAATACCATAATAAAACATTGAAGTAATAAGCCCTATCCTACAGAAGCAACAAACAAAAACACAAGCTGATGTGTCCAGCAGTGCACTCCAATCACAAGCACCGATTCTTACAAACAAGGCATACTGCCACAAAATGTATCTAATTACTCCTAAAAGTCCAAATAAAAGTAACAAGAGAGGTTACAAGCATAAGACAGATGCTGATCATTAGAGATGCCCAAAAAAAAGAAAATTTGTTTCAGAGACACCAGGCTGACACTATTCTTGGGGGAGAAAATGATAACTACTCTCCTAAATATGAAAAGTGAAAACACATGTTAGGTGCGAAAGGCCTAAGTAATGTAATGCAGCTGAAGTAAATCATTGGTTAAGTATCTCATTTCAAACAATACCTTCAACTTAGTCATTAGGATAAATATTAAACTGCAGAGTACGTCTTATTTGCTTGTCTTAACAAGCAAGCAAACCAAGCTGGTGGCTTCCCAGAATTCAGATTCCAGCAAATTCAAAGTCAACTAGAGGTTGGAACCTTTGAGGTAAAAATCTTGGAAATGGGAGCAAGACACATGATAGAGAAATGGAAAACCACCGAATCAGACCAGAAAATCCCCAGACCCAAGCAAGTCTCCTCCAACTACCCGCATCCGAACCCCAGGCCTTTCACCTCTGTCAGCAGCCCACTCAAAAATCCAAGATTAAAATAGATAGCTATGCTGGAAAGAAGTACCTGAACCAACTTAACAAAACCCCTAAAAGAAAGCGCTCTTTAAATTGTCTACCCTTTTTGAGATCTCTCCAACAACATCATAAAAAGACGTGAGTGGCTATCACAATTGACCAGGCGTCTCAGAACCTTTTCCTCCACATTTATGCCATCCAAGGCATCCCAACCCACTATCAGCCAAATGAAGAATTCAAATAAAAATAGAGCATAAAATGAACAAGGAATCCTCCCAAATGAGACAGCTTGCCAAAAAAAAAAAAAAATCAAACACCAAATGAAAACATATTAACTCGAGAAAACATCCCAGTCCCCTGCGATCTATATCCAACAAAGAAACATTCCACATAACAAAATAAGAGTTTGATTCATACTCAACTGACAGTGAAAGAGATGTAAGACATCCAAAGCAACCACGAATATGCAACACTTCTCAAGCATATGTCCATTTAACTAGACCGATCTACGAAAGCCACAGCTTGTGATAGGTAAATCTTGGTTAACACAATCACCAAATATTGTTGTTGTCAAGACAGCAAACGTTAACATGTACCAGAGATTTTATATATATAATCTTCATGCAATATACACAAATCATGGACATAATACCCCTAATGTTTATTTTTATTTTGAGCAAACCCTAATTTTAATTCATGGAGAAGAAAACTAAATCTAACCTCCATTCCCCATCAATCTGCCTAACATTCGGGGCTTCTCGAAGAGCTGGAAGAGGTACTGAGATCACAACATTTCGCAGGTCAAACATTGATGAAGCTTCATACTCAATGCTAACATAAGTTTCATTTCCCGAAACAGAAGGCCAGCAGTTGACTGCATGCACAAAAATTTTACAATGTAAGTTAATAATACAAAAGTAAAACAACACAAGCAATAGATGAGATTAATGATAAATATGAACCCACTAGTCAATGGCACCAGGGACTCATCGTTGCTTTGCATTCTCCACTTCAAAAGGCCAACACCAGCTGCATCGCCAGCTTGACCCGTAGGGAAAGGCCTATTGGGATCCTTTAGACCTAGTATATTTTCAGAGGAAAATACTTCTTTATTCACATTAGGGTGCGTTTTGAAAAGGATGCCTGGATTGCCCCCAGTTTTAATCTGCAATGCAAGTCATAGCATTTAAAAAACCATCACATTTCTTTCTTTTCCAACAATTAAAATTTGCATACACTACTAATGTTTCAAAAGAGCAATGCATTCGCACCTAAAATTGTATCAAAAATAAAAATGCTTCTTTGTACCTTATTTTTTTATGAATTATTTACAAAAATATTCCTGAGAGTTTTTTATAAATAACATAGATATGTATCACGCATCAGAAGCAACAGACTACTCAAAACTAGATTATAAGCCCTCAACATCTTCCTCTCAGGTTTCATCCCCTCTAATTGAGAAGCCAATGTCTGATATGAAACCAATCTTTGCTACTCTTCTGAAGAGATTTAACAAACCCAAAAAACATTGGCATCAACAAAAAATAATGAACTATGAAGAAAAGACAAGCTATGTTAAATTAAAACAACAAGAAGGAAATGTATCACTATTCACTATGGACACTTCAAAGTATTAGAAGACAGAATAAGATACCTGAACTTGAATAAAACCATCCTCCTGGTTAAGGATTTGAAGAGACAATGTGCCCTGGACATCGAAATTACTCACTCCACCATCTCGTTTCAGTGTCACATTAAGTTTCTCCTCGACAGTTAAAGTTACAGGATCAGTAGCCAGTGGGGCAGCTGGTCTAGACTGGCCAAGTTTTGGCTGAACATCTTCAAGAATGACTTCACCTTCTGCTTTCAATGATTCCAAAAACTGGTTTGTCCTCTGAGATTTACCAAGCTGCATGCCAGAACCTTTAGGTGGCGCAGTAGCAGATGCTGGTGGTTGACCTGGGGAACAGAATACAGGAGCACAAAAGTGAAAAGAGCACGTCTTAATAAGTAACTAATAGCAAAACTAAGTGTTAATTCAGGCACATAGTAATTCATCTGTCGGAGCATGATAATTGCAACCAGGATACAGAATGGTTCAACTACTGTTTCAACTCATTAGATTTAGAACTTAAAAGCACTCCAGAAGGATACTAAAACACAACCTTTTGATTTGGTAGAAAATGAATCAATGTCAGTGCTGAGCCCAAAACCAGAGCCACTTCCAAAACCAGATCCACTGCTAGATATGCTCAAATCATTAAAGCTACTTTCAATTCTTCCTGAGCCCATCGACTGCAAAGACATGAATCCACCTTTTTCACCTCTGTTCTTTTCAATCTGTAGAACACATGCAGTGACTTTAGATAAATGAGGGACAATCCAAGACTTTTAAATGTGAGTACATTGGTGACGAAGGAGCCTTCCATTCATACCTTGCTCTTATCAATCTCACTAGCTTTCCGCTTCATAACATCCTTGGTTTCATTTATCTTACTCTGCAGAACAAGCTTGTGCAATTTCTCCTCATGACTCTCCATTTCACAGTATTGCTTAACTTGTGCGACTGTCACGTTTTCCTTGTGCCCAAGAGAGATGACTTCATCAAATGCAAAAATCAGCTCAAATGCATTCTTGCAGATGCCCTCTTCATCAAGGGAATAAGAATATTCAGGCACCTAAGCCATCTTAAGGATAGAACAACTTTTATGCACATCTCCATCAAAATTATCATGAAAATACACCCATCTTATAAAAGTTAAAGCAACTTCCTACTGTAAATAAGTTGATCATTCCTTAAACCCTTTGAACCTTCCAATTAGCATATTTGCTAAATGCCTTCTTAAGCACTAAATGCCAAAATAGTGCAAACGTTCATATTGATAATTCTACCAAGTAAATGTCAAAATGAGAGGAAGTATGAAAAAGAAAAAAATATATCAAATTTTGGACATAAAACCTATAAAATTTATGACAAGGTCAACAATGTCCTTGATCATAAAGGAGAAAGAAAATCAAACCATCGAAAGAAACAAGTACAAGTATAAAATGTCAAAATGAAAGCATTATTAAAAGGATACAAGCTTGGAGAGAAGTCTTAGAGTCTCCAAATCCTCCAGTATGTTGCTCTGCTTGTTTGTCACAAGAAGCAGGTACAGTATTTCTATTGGCTGGTAAACATAGCGTACACTCTCAGTCTCAACATAGGTGTGCTGTTTTCCAGTGCCTACTAACTTGGGAAAGGCTGCAAGAAGACCCTCAATTCTTGAACGAGGCATATCTACAAACTGTCTCGATACCAGAACTGCAATTGAAGGACAGATTTGTGAAGAGATTGATCTTGAATTCATAAACACTTAGACACCATAAATCAAAATTAATGAGACCTAGCTGTGCTTTAAGCTCTGAAAGTTTATCCTAGGTAGAGAAAGTAAACAGGGAAAGAACTCAAGGAAAATTCCATGCATAAAAAAGAAAATTAGGTTATGCCTATTAACAAAATGTAGCTAATGTCTACATGAACTCCTTAAAGATTGAAATGTTAGTGTAAGAAAAAGATTTCGTAGCTTTACACTCTATGCTGAGTTACTAACAAGCTAAAGGAGTCTTACACAAAATCTTAAAAAAAGTTGAAGCAAGCAACAATATGTAACCATAAAATAGAGCATTATGGATCAGTTGCAGCCTTACAGCTACAGTTTACAATATTGCATGTAATTTCAAATTCAAGAAACAAATAAATGAATGACAGATTTGTTTATGTTGGTACTCTAGTTAATTAATACAACAACAACAAGCCTTATCCCACTAAATAGGGTTGGTTACATAGATTGTACAATGCCATTGTGCTCTATCATCACTCTAGTTAATTAATGAGGGGTGGGGAATCTTCCACAGCAGCTTATCCATTACATTTCTATTTCCCTTAATGACTTGCTTTTCAGTGAGGTGACAAATTGACAAGAGGCAGGCAAACGGTGAAGAAAGGGACTAAAAAAGCTCACCTTTCCCAGATTTGCTCACAATGGATGCAGCAAGTACAACCTGTATGACAGATATAACAAAGATAAAAACCAACATTTACTGGGGAAGATAGGCAGTCCAGCAATGCAAAGCAGTAAATGGAGAAAACGAAACATGGCTTGGCAACCCAACTTCCAGATCCACTGTCCTTATAGAAGCAAGTTCAGCTACTTGACAGGAACAAAGAACCACAGCTATTAAAGAGGTAAGTAAACCAAGCACCCAAAGTAAAGTGGTAAACAAGAAGATAAAAAGTTAACATTAATCTTGAAGAAGATTCAAGCTACAAATATATTATCACGAAAATGTCCCATTCCGTTGGATGCAATACAGATCAAGTAACTGACTAAATACAAACAAGATCACTGACTCGGGTAAACATAGGCCAACGAACAAAGTATGCAATTGACACGAATCGATAAAAAGCGTGAAATAAGAAAATCTAATCAATTGCACAATAAATCCAAATGGTCATGAATTACCAATATATAAACCAAAGCAATATTAGGGGCATAATGCATTAAAATGATCATAAACCAACGCATTGGAACGGAGACCGGAGAACATTTCGTGACACGGTGATCAACCAAAACGGAGGCAATTAGGAGAATAGCAGATCAAGGAATTTAAAAATGACAAGAAGATTTACCATCTTGTAAAGCAGACGGAAATTCTGGAATCTGCAAAATACAAATCAAGAAAATTGTGAGCTTGGCAGTTAAGTAAGCTTGCTGTCCATTAACAGAGTTGCCATCCAATCCCAGCCCAGATACAAAATCAGAAGAAAAACCAGAAATGCAGAGAGAGATGAGACCCTACTCGCACAGGATCTGAGATTTAGAAGCACAGATCTGAAGAGATGATGCAAAATAGAGAACCCGTAGAGTGGCTCGATGGGTAGCGCAGACCGGCTTTTATTTGCCGATCTATGTACGAGCGAAAGGATGATACGGTGCGTTCAGGAGGCACGTGCGCCTTCTGTTCCCAAAAAGAAAAAAATAATGACATGCACGAGCACGATAATTCTGGTTTTTAGTCTGGTTTATTGCCTAAAAAAAAAACAGAGAGAGAGAGAGGAGGAGGAGGAGGAGGAACAGTTCTAGGTAAAAAGAGAGACATTCTTATTATTGTGGGAGAATTGTCCAAAAATACCTCAGCAATTATTTATTTGCTAATAAAAGACTTGAGACAATTTTGAAACTTGGTCCTTCTCTGGCTTCACCTACATAAAATGACCATTTTGCCCTTATAACATTGGAAAAAAGCTCAAGCAAAGATGCTCTTTTTTAGCATGCTATCGTCTGCAACCCAACGTTCGATTCTATCTGATAACCAAGTTGATGACTTTGTTAGGTTAGCTATTCTTTTTTTTTTTTGTATTTGTTTGGTGACAGTAGAGTTTAATTCTGAGTTTCATATTTTCGCTAAAAGAGTGCAAAAGAGGTTGAGTTTCATATTTTCGCTAAAAGAGTGCAAAAGAGGCTGAATGAAGTATTTGCTCTACCATTACTCCTTCTATAAGTGTATGTCCTTATATTGCAAAGGTTGGTGACACCTAATGTAGAAATTGATAGAATGATGTTATAATTTTTTTTTTTTTTTGCTAATGAAAGTATTTTCCTTCAATGTTGAAAATTGCAGGTTTATATAACATTTTCATAAGCCTTGAGAGTAAGAAACAAAAAGAAATATTATGATAGACCCCAAGGCACAAATGACATGGCATTGATGGTAAGGAAGCCTGGAGATGGCGTGCAAGCTTGAAAAGAGACCGTAAGTATGAAGGAAGAAGCTCAAAGAGTCCAACTATTTAAGTTCGGCATACTAAAAGATCCAACTGAACAATCTTGTTTACTTCATCATCATCCCAATATATAAGTGGCTCATCTCGTAATGGTAGCGCAACCCAACCAATAGAAACTATCAAAATATATGAGTTAACATAACTAACTAACTAAATAAATACAAAGTTTAAATTAACATACTAAAGTTTGCATTTCAAAAAATAAAGCATTCACCAAAATATTTCCCTATTTTTCCTCTTATCAAAGCATCCTAATAATCTCCAACCTCTTTCATCAACTCTTTCACCATAAGATTGGACCAATTGTGTGAATATAATGTGCTTTTATTGTAATATATCATATTCAATAGTTGTTGTGTGATAGTTCCTAATGTGAGAGGGTATAACAAAATCCCAAGTGTGAAAAATACAAATAATGAATCAAACCTTTGATCATGCTCTTAAGGTCATTAAAGCTTTTTCTATCATACTTCTTCTTAAACTTTAAATATAAGTCATTAGTACTACTTGCTACTTCCTTACTAACACCTCCCCTTGCAAGGCAACCTTGTTGACATTCCAACTAATGTTTCATTTATAACTAACCTCACTTTTTTAATGAATATTGATGAAATTGCTAGGTCGATTGCTTTAACAATTTCTGTAACACACCAAATTTTTTTTTAATAATTTAACTCAACCATAGTTGGGTTACAGCCACCCAACACATTTTTATATCAATAATTTCGATATAAAATATTTTCTAATTGGCTTCAACTCACACACTATAACATTTCAGATAAATTTTTACCTCCCACATGCCATTAGGCTAAATCACATTTGTCCATCCTTATACTCCCAACAAGTAAACTAAATCACATTTGTCCATCCTTATACTCCCAACAAGTAAAATAAGTAATTTAGTCAATTTTCAACACAAGCCAGTTATTTGGCCTTATAATCATGCCATTTTAACCAATCCAAAGTAAACCAAATATTAAAATTACAGTCATCCAAATTGTACCAAAAATAGAAATAGTTTGAAAGACATGATTACATTTATATATTCATATAATTGACAATAAACAAAAAGCCCTAATATTGGCAATATAACACATTATAAATCATAAATTAAATACCCAAAAGAGACAGTGGATCTATACCACTAAGCCTCTGGGACTCCTCCACGTGTCACTCGTGGCTCTTCTCCTGAAAATTGTTAACCACATAATGAGACTCAAAAGTCCCAGTAACCAAAGCCAATTTATGATAGTGTATACAAACAGTTAAGTGTGTGCTTACTAAGTGAGAATTAAAAATAATATAATTCTAACAAATATAAGAAATATTATAATAAACACAAACAACCATCCTTATATCCCTCCATTAACCTCGAGCCGTAGCCCTCACTCGGTACTAAATTACCCGGCCAAAGGTAGATTAGCCCGAGCCCTTACAAACCACCTATTGAACTCCAATAGGGGCGTACCACGTGGCACATAAATACAACAACAATAGCAAGTCTCCCAACACCTCCCACAATAATTAAACAAATTCATAATAATATTGCACAATTATACAATATTACAAAATTCATAATTTTCTCAATAATCACCCAATTAACAAGAAGTAACACTAATCACAAATTAAAAGCATGGTTACCTTGTGGCTTTTTCAATAAATTATTCCTTAAAATTTCTCTCTCACCACAATCTTCACCAGTAATACAATCTACAAATAACATATTATTTATAAATATTAGTTTCAATTTTTGAAACTAATAAAATAATTCTAATAATAGAATTAAAAATATAACATAATTCTTAATCTCAATCTTAATACAAATCTATAGTTAATACTATTAAGTATAATTTTAACTCCTCTTTAATTATCAATAAACATTGATAATCTAAAAATCAAATTTTAAAACTAATTTCTATTATCAAAATTTTCTTTTTATTTTATAAATTCGTACCTAAAATACCCAAAAATTAAAAATTAAGTCTCTAGCTTAGAATCATAATCCTATAACCATAATAATTCATTTCTCATCCCAAATAATCATCTAAACCTCAATAAATCAACATATATTTTCAGATCTAGTTTAGAATTTGATCCATAAGCCATAAATTCAAAGATCATTAACAAATTTATACTCTATAACATTTATTATACTACTGACAACCTCAAAAACCATATTTATTCAACATAAATTCATCCCTCTTTCAGATCTTAAATTTTCTACCACTACAAACTCAGAAACTAAAGAAGAAGGATGACTAAGAAAAATTTTTAGAACACTTACTTAGTCTTGAAAAGCTTAAAATCACACCCTAAATATCCTATTAAAAACTCTTACCTTAAAACCCAGCACCGGTGAATTTGGCTCACAGATGCTCTCTCTGCCGAAGCTCACGCACGAAAGAAGGAATGAAGAAATGAAGGAACAGGTGAGTTTTTATAAAAATTCAGTGGGTCCCACATTTTTTTTAATTATTTTCTCTCTCTTCTTCTTCTTTCTTTTTATTATTATTTTATTATTGTTACTGTTGAGGCGGCGGACGAAGCAAATTCGTTTTCTTCTTCTTCTTCCTTTCTTTTCCTTTCTTTCTTTTTATTATTATAATAATAATCATTTAATAATATTTTATTTTTTATTTATTATTATTATTATTATTTATTTTTTTTTATTTTTTTTTATTTTTATTTTTTTTTTCATACCTTTTTTTATAATAATAATTTAATAATACTTTTCAAAATTTTTATTAACCCAAATTAACTATTAAAATTTAAATTGGAATGTTACAATTTCAACACATAAAACATGTGTAATTTGGTGCACCTAACATCTAGAATCTTACCAAACCCAATTTTATCTACCCTACTCTTCAATTGTCAATTATTCCTTACAAAAATTGCCACTTCTACAAATTGTTTTAGGGAGCATCTTGTTAACAATTTTTCTTCTTTGGTTGAGGAGGTACTTGCCCTTTCTCTTTCTTTTCTTGCAATCTTATCATATTCACTCATCTCTTCCTCAAACAATTTCTCCTAGGCTTCCCTTACATATTTGTTTCCCTCTATCGTTCACTTAAATATCCATTTACCTTTCTTGTTTGGCCAAAAATTCCTTCTTAAACTCGGGCAAACCAGTTACCTTAGATTTCCCTTTCTCTGATTCTTTCCCTTTCACATTTTTTACTTTGATAGAATATTAATAAGGGAGAACCAATGTCACTAACAAATTTAAGTAGCAATGGAATTATTCGAATAAATGGGGAAAATTTACTAAAGTCACCAACTTATTATGCAACGCCTAAGATGGTCCTCCAATGCCATCATTGATACACTGAGACACTCATCTAAATACTCCTCGACTTTGTCAGCAACCACCACCACCAACGACGATGCCTCCGCCGTCTTCCGCCTGGGTGTAATGACCTTCCATGGATATGCAATTGATTGTGAGCGGTAGGAGGAACTCTGTGTGAAGTTTTTTTTTTTATGCTACAAGAGCAAAATGGCATTACATACATGTGATTTAATGTCAGAGAAGGACCAAGTTTCATAAATCATTAAATTGTCCCAAGTCCTTATTAGCAAATGAATTGCTAGTGAGGTATTTTTGGGCAATTCTCCCTGTTATTATTGGTTATTGATCATTGATATTGATTATTAAGCGTAAATCATGAAAATGATGAGATAAATTTTGGCCAAGCTAATGTTGTGCAAGAGCATATGTTTTTTTTTTCAATGCAACTTATAGACATTACATAAGAGTTGGAATACTTATATTAAATCTCAACCTTCTCTAACTAATTATAATTTAATTAAAATTTTGTATTTTAGAATAGTGTTGACTATTAATCAAAATTTTATGTAAAAATATATATACTTGATCAATCATATCGTCTCTCTCACTATTCTAAAAATGATCCCTTAATCTATGTGAAGTTTTAGGGGAAAATTACATTTTTTAAGATCCATGAATGGATAATAGCGTTCAGCTTCTTGTAAACTATTTATTTTATGTCAAGTATGACATTAATATTTTTGAAAATATTTATTATGTTGCAAACAATATAACCTTTTCTATACTTATAAAATATATTAAATATTTTAAATTTCAAGTTCATGGAATTTATAATTCCATTCTTTGCTTTGACAACGATTGGTTGTCTAACAGTAATATTATTTTCTTTGAAGAAGTCTTAATTCAAACCTTGCTTTAACATGTTTGTATGTTGAAATGGATTTGATTGTCCCTACACAATAAACTTATTCATTTTGCTTTGTCTTTATTTGTTAAAAATGCTAAAATTAATTTTAGCCCTCGATATAATGTAGTCTTGCATCTTCACCCCTAAAAATTTGGTTCTAGATTGGTCTTGCTTGCTTGTATTTGTGTTGCATGGTCTCTCATTCTTAGGATGGAATGGCTAGGTTATAGTTTAAAAAAATAATCCATTGTTGACAAGAAAATGCTAAGTTGGAGAAGTTGAATGAAAAGTTCATATTTACTCATCTGAGACCAAATGACTAATAAGAATGCTTTCATAATGAGGTCAAGTGAACTTATTGGTCTAGAATATGCTTGAGTAGGTCTTTTTCTTACATGTAAGCATAAGCCACCTTCAAGTCATGTGTTATTGCACACCTAAAGTGCCTTCAATGAATATAAAGGCAAAACATGAAAAAGTTTTTTTTTTAGTAAAGAAGACTAAAAAGTGAATGACCTGCTCTTATCCCCCATCGTATATTGTTTATTAATCTAAAAAGAAAAGGAGAAAAAAGTTTTTTTTTGGCAAAGAAGACTCTCTCACATGAAAAGCATGCACACCCTCTCGCCTAATATATGCTTTGATGGGAGTTTTGAAGGGAGAGATCAAAACTAAATTGAAAAAAGTTTCAATATTAAATACTTCAATTAAATGTTAAAGAACAAAAAGCATCTAAAGCTCCATGATGAACTTGTCTTTTTTCAAATAGTTAAGTGTTGCCTGCTGAGACCTCAAAGGACTTTATGGCCATGTTAAACACCTCAAGGTGTTATGCTCATATAGATGAATATTATTTTTTAATCCATCACGACTTGTGTATAAACAGCTAAACTTCAATTTTTTTTTACACTATCTTTTGTTTTCTTTAAACTTTTGAGTTCCAATACACATAAATGACATATTTCATTCTAGATTATAAAAGAAAAAAAAGTCAAGGAAACAAAATTACCTAGGTGGCTCATGTGCCATGCCGTCACTTCATGATTCTACCAAGCACGAGATTTAGAGCTCATTTAGTTGTTGGAAAGAAAATGAATGGAATAGAGTGTTGATAAATGATAAAATATACTAAGATAAGCTTGTGGAATGATAGAAAAGTGAGAATCATAAAGAAGCGAGGGTCATGAAGTGATGAATGGGTGAGAATAGGGATTGATAACCTTATTCATGTTAATATTCATTCTCACCCTTTTATCATCTCGTGACTTTCATTTCTCTATTATCCTCATCTCTTTGTCAACCTATAACCCCATTTTAGTTCATTCTATTTTTTTATCAACTTATTCTATGCTACTTATTTTCAATAATCAAATGGGTTCTAAGAATTTTTACCTTTGCCTTAGCACAAGAGGGAATTTAGGTGCGGGTGACATGTGCAGTTGTGCTTTTTCATTTAAAAAATTATGGAATCAATGTTTAAAACACCCAATACTACTCATGAATTATAAATATAAATATAGATGTTGATCATAATAGACTGAGCTATCCATCACTCTTAATATCTTAGGGAAGGTATTTCTTATCGTTGACAACATTTACTGCTTATACTTACAAAAAAGAAAACAAAAAAAGAAACGTCCTTCTATGTAAATATTGATGATGTTACTCCAATTAAATTTGACAACACTCAAATCTAGCCAGACAATATTAAATATCATACAATTATTATATAACAGATAACACTCATTTTAAATTTCATGTAAAACATGCCCCGTGCATAAATGTAAGGGTGTCAATTTTGTATCACAAGAACATAATTTGCATGTTTGGCATTTTGTCAATGGATTCAATCTTAAAAAAAAATACTTTCCTAACTTCTCAAGTTTAATGTTGTCAATCTTTATATTTTTAAGTATGGTTATAAGGACTTAACAATAATTGCCCTTAACATAAAATCCAATATTTCTTAAGCTGATAAAAAGAAGAAGGAGAAGAAGAAAAAGAAGAACAAGGCAGGAAAAAAAAGAAGATTATACTAAAGCCCTTAAACGTATGATGGGCGAAACTTTAAAAAAAGCAAGACACTAGCTAGAGTAAAGGTTTAGTGCCCATTATTCAAAATATTTGCCTCTCCTTTGATTTATTAGCCATTTAGATGAGTAGAGTTATTGTTGAATATTATAAAATACTTTTAAGTATTTGATGGGTTGCCTAAGTTGTGTCAGCACTCAATTAAACTAAAATGGGTTAATGAGCAAATACGACCCTGAACTCTTGCTTGAAAATCATCATAGATCTTGAACTCTTAAAATATACAAAATAAATCCTAAACTTTTAAATTGATAATAAAATAACCCCTGATTATTAATTTTTTAACACCGTTACTGTCCATGCAGATATTATTCACGATTTATTTTCCTATGAATTTAATCATGACTGTTACAATACCTGCATAGATGGCAACGGTGTTAAAAAAAGTTAACAGTTAGGGTTTATTTTGCTATGAATTTAAAAGTTTAAAATTTATTTTGTATATTTTAAGAGTTCAGGTTTAGGACAATTTTTAAGCAATAGTTCAAAGTTCTATTTGCTAATTAACCCAACCAAGATTGATTAATATAATATAAGCCAACCTTAAATTATTTTTTTCAATGAGCAATTTAAGGGTTAATTTTTAGTTGGTTCCAGGTATTTAAAAACTAATAAAACTAAATGCTAGATTTTTACACTAAAATGCAAATGAGAAATGCAATTCATATTACTAAAACTACTTAAATGGATGCTAATGCTAAAGTCTAACAATTAAATTTTATTGTGCAATGCATGAATTCTAAATTATGATTTGCAAGTTTTTGTTTCAAGAAAAAAATGAAATGTAAACTAAAGCAATTAATCAGGTGATAAAAAAATAATTGACCAAAAATTAAGAGTAGTTTGATTTAAATGTGACAAAGGGGACAACTTAGAACATCATATAGAATTAACTTTTCTAGTCTAATTCAATTAGTTAGACCAAAGGGAAGTGAAATTAACAAATTCAATTACCTAATCAAAGCAAAGGAAACACATAAGTATAAAGTCTAACACTTAATTAATTAAAAAACTCATAGTGAACCAAATACTATGACTATGAATTAGGTAAATTAAATCCATCAGAACCAATGATGATTAAAATATAATAAATCTAGAAAATATATTTAAATTATCTAATTAAATAATTAAATAAATTACCAACTCAATTGAATAATCAAGAGGTAAAAGGAATAACCCAAATTTGCAACAAACATCATAATGACAATTAAATCAATAATGAGAACTCAGTCACTAATTTAATTGGCAAAGCAAGTTTGTATAAACATAAATTCTAGAAATTCATTAAACACAAAATCAATTCAATCTAATATTTAAAATATTTACAATTTAAAAGTAGATTGTTTTCCAACATTGCAACTTAGAATCATTTAAAACTAAATAATCTTAAGCTCTTGGATTAGAAAGATAAATGAAAAATCATACTCCAATGGTCTTCAAGTGCAAATACTAGGCTCTAGCTTCTTCTATGCTTGTCCCAAGCTGTCTTCCAAATTAGCTCAAGCTCCCATAAATTTTCTTCTTCCTCCAAGCCTCAAGCAAGTCACAGCCATGAGAAGATGATTGATGGAGATAGAAATAAGAGACAATTCTCTTGATGTGCGCGTGTATGTCATATATAATTATGAAGGAGAGAAGAAGAAATGGTGTGTCGTGAATGAGTGGAATGGGAAACAATTAGGATTTGTGTGGATGAGAGATTAAAGAGATGGGGTGGCACAAAATGGATCAAAATTGGAGAATGGTGCTATGGGTGATTGTATTAAATGAAGATAAAGGAAATGCTGGAGCTGATGACGATAATGCATGCTGAAAGGGGGAAATTTTGAAAGAGGGAGCTTCTCCATTCATTTCGACGACAGTGTAAACTTGGTGAGAGGGAGATTGGAAAAAATGATCTAATAGTTAAAAGAGAGGGTAGAGAGTTAATGAAAAATCCCAACAATTAAATTCAAAAGGAGCCTATAAGAAAAGAGATAAAAAAAGTGTAAAAATCCTTTAATTTTTCTTGATCAGAAATGCTCATTGTGCCCTTGATAAACCTTAATAATTCCTTTCTTGTCTTATTTCTTCATAGCCCTTAGATGCTTTTTCAATTTTCAAGACTCAATCTTTACCATTGAACTTCATGAATTTTATCTTCATGGCCTAAAAAATCAAATGCACCCATCAGTGTAGATTTTATTCAAAATAAAATCCATATGTCATAAAATATTTTCAAATTAATTTTTATAGCAATTATAATTTTTTTACAAAATGATCACAAACTCAAATAATGTGTAATAATTTAAATTAAGCTCAATTAATGATTAATAAAATTAAACCATGTTAAAGATAGGAAAATAAAATATTCATAATTTAGCTTAGAATTCCTATAATTAATTCAAAAAAATATTATTCTTCAAAATTGGCTAATAATCCAAATAATATCTAATAAACCTAAAATGGCCCAAAATCATCATTAAAATGCATGAAAAAGGTGAGATAAAATATATAAAATCTATGATTCATCAGTATTTCAAAAGGAATTGTTATAAATTAATAATATTAATTATTATTTAATTCTATTTATTATTTTGTAACATATAATTTAAACAACATTATTATTTGAAACCATTTTTAATAGTGATTAAGGTGATTTTATTACCTAGCATTATGAGATCTGCTTATAAAAGGCAGTGCTTGCTACAGGTTCAATTACAGCATTGATACTCTCAGTCGTTGTCCTCTTCTTTGTGTGATTATCTAAGTATATTCTGTGAATTTTTATCATTTTGTGTCCCTACTTTTAGTAGGAAGAGTCTGTTTAATCTTAAAGAACTATCACATGATCTACCTAGTATGACGGAGTAGCTCTCAAAGATAGCATCCTTAGGTTCGACTCAAACTGTATTTTTACCTATTGGTGCCAATAATCTTAAGAGCTATCCTTAACAAGTAAATCTTGTTTAGTTGTACTAAATTGTGTGCAGCAGAGGTGTGCGGTAAAGTTGTGAGATTTGATGATGTTTATGAATAAATTGAGAATGGGGGCACATGTGAGTAAGCATATGCTAAGATAGACAATGGTGGATAAAGACACTTATAGTGCTAAATTCCTAAAATCTGGACTCGCTTAAGACCTTAGAGACACATTTTAGGTAAAAATTCCCATCATGAACTCTAATTGTAGTGGAAAATCAAATACGATGGTACTTGGTGATTCAAGATATGATGGATGTGCTATCACTGAGCATACATGTTTTCAAGAGCTTAGCTTGGTTTTCTATAACAAGCACGCATATATCATGCCTACAATTTTTCCTATAATTTTGCTTTTTGCCTAAAGTTAAAGCTTGGTGAGTAATTGCTAGTATTTGAAGTTTCAACCGCCAAGTTTTTTTATATGATTAATGATGATTATATTAACATTGAGAATGGACATTAAATGCTTAGTGCGTTCTTGCAATTTTATGAATGATTTATCTTGTCTCATATTTTTGAGGTTAGTTATTGTATGCTCATTTTTGTGATCAATCTATATACATACGAGCTTAACAAGTTTTGTTAACTTGCCTTACTTCTGTTTATGAATTACGAGGATAATAATCAAATTATGTTTGGCCATCTGGAAGTTGTTGAATTATTTATCTTACCTTCAAAATATTCTAGTGTGTGGGATTCCTTAAATTCGATGGAAGAAAACGAGATATATATGTTTGTAGGGTTCATATGTTTCATATCAATTTGACATGCAATAGTCATAATTGTGATTCTAATTGTGATGTGGATAATTTAACCTTGGAAATCTAGTAGTCATGTGACTTAATATATTTGTCGATGGTTAATTATGCTTTGTGAAAAATGTGTTTTAGTAGGGTTGTATTAAAAGAAATTTCTTCATGCACTAATAAATTAGTAATTTGTAACAATAGCAAAAATCACGTGAATTTTTGTTTGTGTAATGGTGTATGTTATGATTGGCCATATGCCAATGTGTATGTAAAAGAATCTGAATGAGACAGCATTATTATATTTTAAGTTTGGAAATTGTTTGAATGAAATTGATTGTGCGTTACTTCAAACATCAACGCCATTAAATTTGTTGAAACTATATATCAAATATTTATTATGGCACCATAATATCTCATAATAAAGTTAATTTATGTGATTGGCAAAAGTTATCTAATATTCTTTGATTGGATATGTTGCTTTATCTACCTTGATGTTTTAAGATGCAATTATTTTATTTGTTGCATAGATTGTTTTAGTTAAGGCATGAGATATTTGAGAAGATATATGTGAAATTTGATTCTGGAGATTTGTTGACTGTATTACTTAGGTGTGGGCATTGATTATTTTTTTTTCCAGCTTTAATTGAAAAAAATGTTATATATGGTGTTTGCTTGCACTACTTTGAGCACATGCTAAAAAATGATTTTTTATCATTTCACAAATTAATATCTAAAACGTGGGGTTGTGTGTTTGTATTGATATGTTTATGGTAGATTTAAAATTATGAGAAATTCTATTACATTGTGAGATTCTAATTTAATTAGAGTTATTGTTGTTAAGGCATGAAAATATTTTTCATGCAATTGAAATATTTAAAAGTGTAGGGATGCCTAATGCGTGGAGTTTGTTGAAAAAAATGTATTGTGCCAAAATATCAACCTTATAAATGTCAAGTTGTTTTTGTTGTGGTTTAGAAAAAAATTATGTGAAGGCTTTATGACCTGCATAAATGCTAACAAAATTGTGATTTATGAAGATGGTGGCACATAATTTAATCATTTATCTAATGCAAATAAATGTAATTTGAAATAGGAGCATGACTTATTTAATTATCTTAGCATGAACATTCATTATCGTGATTTTGAATAATGATTTATTCATGCATCATGGTCCATATGAGATAAATATAATATTTTTTAAATTACAAGATTGTGAATAGTGGATTCTCTAATGTATAAAATACGTGGATGTTAATGTGAGAAGAGCCACTAGTGATTATTCACCCTTAGTGGTGATGGAAATAAATATGATAACGAGACCATAAAGTTTATTACTCTGAATTTGGAGGCTAAGTTGTGAAAAATCTCTCTAGCAATTGTTTTGATGTAAATTTGACAGTGAGTATTGATAAGCATTCTTATGATACAAACATATTATTAAAAAAATAAAAGTGGGATGATTTTATTGCTCGATATATGTTTGTATATATGAACAAATTTTGGAGAGTTTGCTACATTAGTTAATATTAATTCCATGATATAGTTATGTTGTGTGGATATTAAGCATATTAAGTAGTCTTATAAAAGGATGAGATAAACGAGTGTTTGAAGTATACCATTAATGTTGGCATCATGCATAATGGATTCTCAAATAATACAATGATATTAACTGAATTTTATATTTAGGTGAGAAAAAATCCATTTGAAGCCAAATAAAATGTCATCCGAGCTAGAGTTTATTACTCTAAAGTTGGCTAATAATGAGGCTGAGCAGTTAATAAACTTTTTAGTGAATATTTTACTGTGAGTAAAATTGACACAAGCCATGTCGATGACTTGTGATTGCCAAATAACAATAGTCATTGTAAAGAGAATAATGACATGGATAGATATCGTTTGAGATATAATTAAACATATTAAAAGAGGAAGTTATCTCAATCAATTATGTGACCAGATGTAAATCTAATGGATCTATTAACTAACCTCTGGGGATGATTTTAATTATTAAAATGTTGAGAAAAATGTGACTTAAGCCTATTTGAAATTAACAGTGATGACAACCTAACCTTTGTAATTGAAGATCCCATGAAGAAGATTCAATGGGTAAGATTAAGTCACTTGTTAGTTCTACTAGCGTCTGTTCCTTCCCCTGGCTTTAGAAAGTGTTAGAATGCATTGATCGGAGGTTGAGCAAAAGCTCTTAATATTTTTCATAGTCTTTATAGATGGTGTATTCATTGCAGAGGCATTTGATGAAAACACTTATACATATGTGAAGTAAGGCTGCTCCTATGAGATCGTTATGAAATCTCTAGAATGTTTGTTAAAACCAAGCATATGCACAGCTGATAATGTGCAAAATTGTCGTTAATAGTAAAAATTATGGGGGTATACTTCGACTAATAAGACCTATAGTGCACGACCAGAATTTGTTGATTCAACAACAAAGTTACTTTGACTTTTATGTGCGTTAAGTTTTATTGATCTAGATTTGGTTCAAGTTAAAAGGTACTAAATTCAAAGTAATTTTTTGTGTGAATAACTCAAATAATAGTGATCTTTTTGACATATGTGGGGGATCGTTGCCATTGTGTTAAAAAAAATTCCACGTTGCTCAAATGAATGAAGGTCTTAATTTATAGATACTAAGATGTGAACTTGAGCTAATAAATGGGCTTAGAGGAGAAATGGGCTCTTGCATACAATTGCACACAAGTTAGACGTGATTTGAGGCAATTTTTTAAAATTTTGGAAACTATTTTGCAAAGATACAAAATTATTTGTATAAGATAGTTTTTCAAAAATCTTTTCCTTCCATTTGAAATATGAGGGATTGTTGAATATTATAAAATATTTTAAGTATTTCAAAAGAATTATTATAAATTAATAATATTAATTATTATTTAATTCTATTTATTATTTTGTAACATATAGTCTAAACAATATTATTATTTGAAACTATTTTTTTTAATTCTGATTAAGGTAGTTTTGTTGCTTAACATTATGAGATATGACTATAAAATGCAGTGGTTGTCACAGGTTCAATTAGAACCTTAGTACTTTTGGCCTTTCTCTCATTATTTGTATAGTTATTTGAATATATTCTGTAAATTTCTGTTGCTCTGTCTCCTTACTTTTAGTAGGTAGAGTCTGTTTAATTTTAGGAAACTTCCGTGTGATCTACCTAATGTAGTGAAATAGCTTTTAAGGATAGTATCTTTGAACACAACTTAAACCATATTTTCACCTACTGGTGCCAACGATTATAATTCACTCCTTCTTCTATTTATGGCTATTTTTGTCATAAAGGAGTTTTAGAGATACAAATGCTTTGACTGGGTTGATGTACCAGCTTTCGATCCTTGATTATTTTTCTTTATTTTTCTTGCATTTTGCTCTTTTTTTACCAGACTTGTCATAATTTCAATATGCCAACAAAACAATTAGAAAAGTTTATGTACATCTCAACAAATTTAAAATTAAGATATTGTAGTCATATTTTAAAACATAAAGATTAACATTCTAGACAAATTAAACCCAAGGAATTAAGAACAATGGAAAATATTATAAGAACCAATAAAAAAACGTGCTAAAATTATGAGCATCCGTTGCCATATATATTTTCTTTACTTTTTTATATTAAAGCAAATAACTATTCTCTAAGATTTTTTTTCCCTTCATTTTTTACATGTATGCTCTTATTGAAGGTAATCCTGTTCAAAATATTATTAAATACTAAAATGAATATATTTTTTATTAGAATTTGAATCTTAACTTATTATATTTTGAGAATTGGTCTCTTATGTTAGATTTGACCCTGAATGGTTTTGTTTATGATGTAAGAGAGAAGAGATAGTCGGTAATTTAGATCAAGCTCGAGTTCGTCTAAAAAAAATTAGGGTTGAGTTTGACTATATGAACTTTTTTAAGGGGGTATGATACTTTAAGCTTAATCCAAATAAGTTGGCCTTAATTGAGCCTAATCCAATAATCCTGACCCTTAAATTTACGTCTTATGTGTATATAGAGTAGGTATTTTGATTAAGTCCAACGAGCTAGCCCGAACTTGACAAAAAAAAGTAGGGTCAGTTTTGACTATGAATTTTTTTAAGAAAGTATGATACTATGAACTCGATTTAAATAATTTTAGCTTGAATTGAATTTGATCTAAATAAATCTACCTCACTCGAATTACCAGCTACAGGGAGAACCAAAATGCTTGGATGTGAGTGAGTCCTCTTAATTTGAAAATTGAAAGGCCACCTCATCAGTGCTAAACTATCTCACCATCCTCCTGCTAATTTGTAGGTCAAGGCCAGCCATCTCCTTGGTATACCCACCGACTAGCCCAAGGACTTATTTATTTATTGGTCCATGGCTTCAGAACATCGCTAAATAATTTTTCTACGCTGGCATACGAGCATGAGAATATTGCGCTGACATTGGAGCTGTCTCTTTCGCAGGTCACACCCATTCGCATATATTTTTGCATTTTCAATCACATGGCTTAGGCAAACCACCTACTTTGAAGAATTCGCCACGGAAATCCGAGCTCCACGCAAATCTGCAACAACACCAAACTGACAGATCTCTATCCCCTCTAGCAACATCTAAAACTTAGTAAAGGTGTGGTTAATCACAAAAGTTAATCACTTGTGTAAGGTGTCAATTGTTATGTATTTCATATTGATGTTAATTTTGTTATATTTATAATAAATATTTTTTTTATTTTGTTGTAATTGTTGAATGGGTAAAAATGTGTTATCAATATTATCACAATATATTAGACTGCATTGTAGATTTACTATAGAAATCATTGCTCGTTTTAAAATCACATGTTAAAACATGCTCACTTTGATTATATTTATAAGACATATTCTATAAGTAATTTTTAGTCTAAAATGTAGGACATCTTATAATAATTAAACTATTTTTTTAATTTTATTCATTTTTGATTAGTGTAAAGATATTTAATATAATTATATTATTATTTAAAATTAAGTATAAAAATAAAAGCATATCTTATTTTTTTATGATATAAAAAATTTACTTTTTTAAAATATATAAAACAGTTAAAATTATTTTATAATAAAAATCGAGGGAGTATGTTGTTGGATGTGTGATTTGTATATAATCATAATATTTGATAACCAAGAATCTGACCATAACATGAATACGTATTTTAATTTTGATACCTCGTACAGTTTATTGAAGAAAATAAGATTTATTTGATTTAACTTCTCAATCATTAATCATTAATATGCTTAGTAATAATATCGGAGTCACCATCTTATGTTAAAGGCCAGCTGATTTTTTTTTTTAAAAAAAATAATATTTCAAGCTAGGGAGGGAAAGGAAAATGTGGCACGTACCTTTCAGGAATTTACAGATTTGCCTCTCTCATCTTTCGATTTTACTTTTTCATTCCTCCCCTCCCACATTATTTGAACATAAGCATTATCATGACACAGCACTGATCGTGAAAGCGCCTCCCCCCCTCTCTCTGAAGTCTTTCGTAGTCGCTGTGTCCCCACTGTCTTTGGGTTCTGGCAATCTCACAGATCTTCACTCTTCAGGCAAATGCTTTGGTGCTGTTGGAAGCTGAGAGGAAACGAAGCTCTGGCTTTCTGGTTTAGGGCATTGGCATTACTCTTGGCACCGCGATAGCTTGATGCTTATGCCACACTCTCCGTGGGCAATTGTGTAGTGAATTTGTGTAGTTTAATTGTGAAGTAACAGCCAGAACAAGTGAAAGAAGAGAGGGCAAAGGTCAATGAATGGTGTTGGGTTACTTGACCGTGTTGTCTGAAGCAAACTCTTCTCTTTCTGCGAAAGAAAATAAAATATCCCTTTGAAATTAAGCTTAGGTTTGTCTTTGTAGTTTTCCATTCTTCCTGTTCTTGCTTCATTTTGATCTGTTGGCACACCTAAACAGTTGAAATTTTTGACACCACTTGCTAAAAAAATATCGGTTCTTTGAAGGGTAGCAGATAGTGCAGTTGGCGGCGAAGATCTGGGGATCTTAGTGGACTCAATTAGATCGTCTGAATGTTTGGAGTTCCGGGCTGCTGTTCCTGTCTCTGCTGCAACTGCTAGGGTTTTCGATTCCTGTATATTGCAATATTACTTTGTTAGCCGATGAGTACCAAACGCGCCTACAAGCTACGTATCCTTTGCGTTTTGAATTCACCTAATTGGATTATTAGTAATGCTCATGCTTTTTGATCTATATACCGGTGCCTCAGTTTTGAGCTGTCCACTCTGCTTCTTGCTTTAGATCTCGCCGCAAGCCATTGCGTTAACTTTTTGATATGCTAAACTTTCTGACATTGAGTGATAATTAGTTGTCCTTGACGAGTATTATGCAGAGGAATTTGTGGCCCATGCTTCCACTGTTAATTGTCTCAAAATTGGAAGGAAGTCATCCAGGGTTCTTGTAACTGGAGGAGAAGATCACAAGGTCAATCTTTGGGCTATTGGTAAACCTAATGCAATACTGGTTCGTATTCTGGATACTTTGATTCCTACATCTGTGTTATTAGTATTATCTTTTTTATTGGATACAAAATATAAAGATTTTCTGTCACATATGCTTTGCGTTGTTTTCTTTGCCTTTCCTTTCTTGATGATGCGCTAAACTTCATGTGGGGCATCCACATTTTTGTTTTTGGCCTATCGATTCATAATTGAAATTTGACTTTAATTCTTCAGAGTTGTTGGATGCTCATGGTAACCGATGAACTTGTGTGAATGGTGCTTTGATGGTTTTGCACGAGAATTAGAGGGTTGTCAAGGTGGTATGGTATTAATTTAGATCTTAAAGGGTAACACTGTTTTTACGTTTTTGCAGTTGTTAAAGGTCGGTTCTTACATGGTGTCAATTATATGTTTTAACTTCTGTTTGTAAATGTGTAAGAACAATACTTTTTCTGTCATTAGACATGTGTATCTGAGCTGGACTATATTTACTGAAAGTTTGAAACTAGTATATTTGTTTAGAGATGTGGGTTTGTCCTTAGAACCTGAAGCATTTCTTGATTTAGGGAAGAAATAGCAAGACCATTTCTCCTTTATGATCCTTGTGTGCTGGATTTTAGTGTGTTTGGTTGATGGAAATGCATGAATACCAAGAACTTTGAAGAAATTTTTATGGCTTGAAGCTACTAGGGGACTGTACTGCCCCTTTGGCATCTTTATTTTGTTTATCTAATGGAGTTTTATCCTTGTTTTTGTATTTTTACATTAAGGGACAAATATCTTATTCGTTGCACTACAGCAACTAATTCTTTTATGCAGGAAAGAATGGACCAATATGTATCTGTTTTTAGTTTAAGAATTGTGTCCTCCTTCTGCAGAGTCTATCAGGACATACAAGTGGAATAGATTCTGTAAGTTTTGATTCCTCCGAAGTTTTGGTTGCCGCAGGAGCTGCAAAGTGGTACTATTACTCTGGGACTTAGAGGAGGCAAAGAGTATGCAGCTGATGCTATTTTCTTTTGTGATATTAATACTTGGTATCATTGATTCATATGATAATTTGAATCTGTGACTTGCATATTTTCTTGGGTAGTTGTTCGCACTCTCACGGGTCATAGTCCAACTGTGCGTCAGTGGATTTCCATCCTTTTGGAGAGTTCTTTGCGTCTGGTTCTCTGGACACGAATCTTAAATATGGGACATTAGAAGAAGGGTTGTATTCATACATACAAAGGCACACTCGAGGAGTCAATGCAATTAGGTTTACCCCAGATGGACGGTGGGTGGTGTCGGGTGGAGAGGACAATTCTGTGAAGGTACGGATTGTTCCTTCTCTTGATCCATGTTGTGATTAAGTAATTGATGTTCTCTTATGATCTGCATTGTTTTTAGCTCAATTTGCTTGTATAATCAAGTAAAAATGTAGCTTTTTTTCTAAAATGTATCCAAATATTATTGTATATCGAATAATGTAAGATGATTTGGCCAATGAAGGCTGATGCGTAAGCTGAGAAAAAAGTGACATTGTCAAGTTGTGTGGACAATTGATGCCTCAAAATATTAATGCAATGTTTAAATTTCAATATGTAAGATCAATGTGCTTTTCAGATGAAATAATGCTCCTATAAACAAATAAAAACAGTGATAATAAAAAAATGAGGACCCC
>NW_026556370.1:0-37377 GCF_029017545.1 Prosopis cineraria
AATCAAACAAATTAAATAATAAATAAGAATAAACAATAGTTACTAATTGAAAAACCATTAAATATGAAATCACCCCAATTAATTAAAAATTCATATTTCTAGGGATTTATCTGAATAATTCACAAATGTAAACACACAGTCCATGAAAGTAAATAGTCAAAGGCAGCTTATGCCATGAAGATAAATATAGACATACAGTTCATGAGGGTAAATAACTAAATGCAGCTTGAGCTGTGAAAACGAATGTGGACGCATAGTCCATGAGAGTAATATAACCCAAAATAGCTTGAAGTCGCAAAAACAAACATAGGTACTTGACTTACGAATAACAAACGTGAAGATAGAGTTCACAAAAATCAAACTAGTTAATCATTGACTAAGGCGTGCCAAGGGATAATGGATTTGTCATTAGCAACCAGTGTCCTGTATAAAATCCACTTCAAATTCATTTTCAAACATATAAGAAAATCATCATTATAAAAATACAATTCTTATTTTTAAAGTCAAACTCACATGAATAGCTTTGAGCATTAAAACCTTACAAAATAAAATTTCATAACTGAAGTCCATTTTTGACATTTATTGTGTAACCCAAAATACTCAGAGTTAATAAAAAAATCTCATCAATTTTGAAAGTATTCTTCGTAAGGATAAACACATACACATTCCATTATCCAAATATCTCCTAATATCTCTTATAATTTCCCAAGATAAAAATAATTTAACAAAGTATTAATACGTAATATAATTGTTATTGAATGTTCCATGTAAAAAAAATATTTGGTAAGAGAATTTTATTGATAAATCAGTTAAAATGCTATCCATTTACCTGTTATACTCCCAATTCCAAAGATTTACTTCTTTCTACCTTTAAAAAAGTTTCTCCTCTTCTCAACATCCTATATAAAATATATAGAGAATTAGTTAATGGCCTTTACTCATATCACACAAATTCCCTTTTTCAAAAGTTCTCTTATAAGATAATTTGAATTGATCAAATTTCTCAACATCCACTAAAGAGAATAATTGTCTTCTAATAATTGTTTAATCATCAACAATACATTCACCACAAGTATCTTGTCATCGCATGTCAAAACTCACATTGAGACATTTATAAACCTCTTGTAGGCATGAATCATTTAACGAAAACCAAACCTCCCTTTCTTTTTCAATTTCCCCAAACATCATATTTTATATCACCAAATTTTCCCATATGATTTGGCCATAGAAAAATACTCCCTTTTTTTTTGAGCAAAAATAGATAAATACTCCCTTAAAATGCAATCCCTTAGTAAGCTTTTTTGTCAAATTACCAAATGTACATTATTTCCAGATCTCACATTAAAGATTTCCAAATCTCAACAATTTCTCGACAGCCGTATGGCTCAATCATCTACACATCACTTTCATAATTAAATTCCTTTGAAACCTTTAAGTTAAAACTCAACTAAATAGTTTTTTATCGGTCATGCCTGTCACCGTAACTAATATAATTTCAGAAAATACAAAATCAAGCAAAACTTCTTCTAGTAGGAATTTTGTCAAACTCCTTTCTTGCACTAATCCTTAAACTCAAGCCAAACTTCTTCCTCTTCATTCCCTTTTCCAAAATTTTCCCAATATGTATATTTGAACTAATTAAACTCCCTAATTTTCATTCCTTGTATAATAATCAATTCACATCAGAAAAGAATATCATTTACCCCATTCATTCATGCCTCTCTTTCACATTGAATTTCAGAAAAGTATGGATCCCAACAACACTCATCTACCAAAGCTATAGCTAAGATGAACCTTCAAATTCCCTTCATCTTTCAGCCACCAAATAACCAGCACAAAAGGTAGAAGAGAAAGAATCAATCTTCCCATACCAGTTCAGCTCCTAGGGTCAAACCAGAAAGACGAAAAATGAGCTCCACACCAGCACACGGACAATGCCAACGAAGATAAAGGAGAGTTTTGACGTTGCTACTAAAGTCAAAGAGGGAAGGACTAAAAAGATTACAGCACACAGAGAAAAGAATGAAGAAGAATGAGCAGCAACACTCACAGCTGCAGTGCTAACGGAGGAGGAAGAACGGAGGACTTGCGAGCTTCCTAACACCAACAACGGCGGTGGATGACGCACCCATTTTCACTGGGAGCAGACGATCAGAATAGAGGAGGATGAAATTTCTGGAAGCACTCTCAATCTCTCTCTCGTTGCGGCAAACGAAAATGACGAGGACTGGGGAAACAAATCTGATGGTTTTTTTTTTTTATTTTAAAAAGAAAGCATTATGTTAATTTCGCAAAGCTGAAACCAAAATAAAAATATTTCTTTTTGCATCAGCATGAATCGAATCGAATCGAACTCATCCTTGATACATATAAGTTATGTAACTCCCACTAAACCAACAATCCTACTTGGTAAAATAACTCCAAAATTAATAGAAATACAATTAAAACAATGTTTTGAAATCCAGACCAGACATCAAACCGGAAAGAGCAACGGGTCATAGTTTTCATAGTTTAATTAGTTAGACCGCAATTGAACCGATAACATAAAATTAAATAAAAATAATATTTATATTAGATGCCTGGACCATTGGAGCTAGAGGCAGAGGCATGTCAGCACAAGCTCATGATCTCGAAAGAAGACGCTGGAGCTGGAGGTACTTTGTCATGTCACGACTCACAAGCTTTTAGTTTTAATATCAAAGGTTGGATCGCTAAAGTTGGAGGTAGAGGTTGGAGGAAAAGTTAAAGATTGAGCCTGGATCATAGAGGAGAGATTAGAGATTAGATATTAGAGATTAGAGAAGAGAAGAAGAGAGAGAATTAGTGATTAGAGAGAGAAATTGTGAGTCTAAGCAACTCAAGCTAAATTTCTTTTTATTTGTATTTTTTTAGCTTTGAACCGGGTTGACCCGGCTCCAGTTTTCGGGTCAAAGCAGGTTCTCTCAAAACTAGCCGAGTCAACCCGATTCAAATGCTAGATTGATTTAATTGATTGAACTAAACTGTTTTGTTCAATGGGTAGTGGTTGGACTAGTCGAACCGTCTGGTCCAGTTCGATTTCAACAACACTAATTAAAACACATTATTATATATTTTAATTTTACTTAAAATTTTTAGGTTATTACAAAGTCATCAAGGGTGAACCATATTCCAGCAAAACAAAATTTAAAAACTGAATTATTGCATGATTCATAGTATATATAATCACAATGTGTTAAGAGTTGTGATCTTCAACCTGACAGTACTCGAATGTAACTCAATGGCACTAAATATTTGATAATTACATCAATATATATTGTTTGTTGTTTGCTTATGTCTTTTCATATGGAAAAGGATCATTGTACATTAGGCCTCTGTTATTTGGAAGTGGACCGGTTATGGTTATTTCACAATCACTAGAAACAACCTTCTTAATATGCACCAATCCAATGGGCAATAAGTGCAAGGTGAGATTAATTTTTAATTAACACTTTAATTGACTTTAGATTGATGTAATTAAAACTCAAAATTGATATATTTAAAATTAACTACTTTTTTCAATACACACATACACATTAGTTGTAGTTGTTGTCAATATCTCGAAACCTCTATTATTTTTTTAAGGTAGACATTGAAATGTACCAATTTTTTGATTGAGACATTTAATGTATTTTCCCAGCACTGCTTACTTCCTTTCTACTAATTATATTTTGATATATGAAACAGGGACATGCTGGTGATATAAATTTGTTAATTGAAAATAAAGTTGCACGTGCTTTTCCCTGTGGAACTAGTGGAATAAAAAATATAAGTAACTATTCACCTGTAAGTATGTAATTCTTTCTTACAAACATATTATCATCACATAAATATAATTAAGTAACTGAGATTATATGTAGTATTAAAATTAGATGATCCGCCCTATATTACATACAATTTTGGGGGGGGGGGAGTTGCATGATTTGTGCCCAGCGGTGAACCCGAATGGAATTAATTAGCTCGTGGGGACAAAATTTATCCATAATATAAATATTATTTCTAAAAATTATAAATTAAGAAAGGGTTAAGTGATAATTTGGACTTTGAATTATATCTTCAAGACTGATTTAAACCCTAAACCTGTGTTTGGTATATTTTGAATGGGGATAATCTCGTCTCTACTATTGATTCCAGATTAAGAAGTGGGATCCATCATTTTCTGCTTCTTGGCTTCCAAATTCTGTAATCTTCCCCAGCCCCCTTCGTTTATTTTGTTTTCTTAAAAAAGAAGAGACCTGCTATCACAACCTTCGACGAACAACATCATCCCGTCGCCGTTCAACGCAAGTGCATTCACCGTTGATTTTTTCCTCTCTAGGCTGTTCACAAATCTGCATTTTTTCGCCTTCCCTTCCCTCTTCCACACCATACTACCCCCATTAGCTGAAGTCGTGTACACCGTTCCGTTCCCTGAACAACGACATTGATGGCGTTTTCGTGCGCCTTCACGGACTCCATGCACCAGAAATCGGACGTGTCCCAGATTTTTAAGCTCTTATACCAGGAAACCGAATACACGAGCCCCTCGTTCACGGCCAAACCGGACACCGTGTCGCAGTGTTGAAACCACAGCCTACTCTTGCGTTGGTGAACGTTGACGTAGTTCTTGGGAAGCATAAACGACGCAGCTAATCCTTGACGGTGGGAAAGGTGAAGAGGAGGCTTCATATAGTCGTAGTGCTTCACGCAGCTTCTCTTCATCCTTTCTTTCAGAGCCCTCGCTTTGTACCCCATTTTTGTTGTCCCTTATCTCCACCATGCTCTGCATTAAATTATTATTGCTGCTGCTGCTGCTATTATTATTATTCATGTCCATTGGTGATGTGAATTACATTGTGTATCACATTACTGCACACGCAAACGTACGAGAGAAGGCTAAAGAGGAACCTCAAAATCTTGACTCTTAAATTATTGGCCTATTAAATTCAGTCTCCACCATGCTATGCATTAAATCTAAAGCTGATTAAATATACAAGACAAGATACTTAAAAATGCAGCAGAGAGAGAGAGAGAGAAGATATCTCGGAGAGAGCACGGAGAAGCTGAGAGTGTGAGTGTTAGAACCTGTTTGAATTTTAGTTGGGTATAATTAATTAAGAGCCTGTTTGGATAGCCTTTTAATCAATTATTTGAGGCAAAAAATCAATTTTTGCCAAAACTATCCAACCACCCATTTGTCCAGAAAATCGATTTTTGACAAAAAAATATTGATTTTTTCTCAAAGCTCCCCGGACTCAGCTTCTACGTTCAAATTATCTAACAAATATGAGCAAATTACAAGAAAGGCCCAGGAAAAAATTATAAAAAGGCACAAAATTAATAAAATTAAAAATTATGATAATTTATACAGCTGAATAGTTAAAATTGATTCTGAATAAATTATCTAAATATTTTCAATTCTATTAAAATTAATTTTAAAAAAACAGTATCCAAACAGATTGTGTTATAACATAATCAATTATGATTAAAATCTACCACTTAGTATGTGTTTGGATAAGTGATATAATCGATTTTTTACCCCAAAATTAATTTTTTATTATTATTATTATTCATGTCGATTGGCGATGTGGTACAAGAGAAGGCTAAAGAGGAACCTCAAAGTCTTGACTCTTAAATTATTGGCCTGTTAAATTCAGTCTCCACCATGCTCTATAATAAATATAAAGTTGATTAAATATATAAGACAAGATACTCAAAAATGCAGTGTTGAGAGAGAGAGAGAGAGAGCACAAAGAAGCTGAGAGTGTGAGTGTTAGAGTCCGTTTGGATTTTAGTTGGGTATAATTAATTATAAAAATAATTAATTAATATAGTTAATTTTAATCATAATTGATTATGTTTTAACGCAACCTATTTGGATATTATTTAATTTTATAAAATTAATTTTAATAGAATTGAATATGTTTGGTTAATTTAGTCAGAATCAATTTTAGTTGTACAAATTACCATAAAGGACATTGCTTTTCAAAATTTAATTATTAATAAATTTTTATCTCATATTATTAAATTTGTTAAATTTTATTGGGAGAATTATAGCCAAGCCCCCATCAAAGAAATGAATCACAGATAAGGACCAACAACAAGTTCCATTAAAAAAAAAAACACAAGTTATATTCCACATTTAATAACAATCTGTTTCGTATTGGTTCTTATTTATGATTAATTCCCTTGAGGGGGTTGGCTATAATTCTTCCAATTTTATTTAAGAAGTAAAATATATTATTTAAATTATATATTTGATTAATTGTAAAAGTTTCAATTATGTTAATATTAATTTAATTTATGTAAATAAATACTTGATATATCTTAGTTCAAATAAATTTAATAGAAGAGAAGGATTTAATTCTAAAATAACAAATATCAATTTTACAATAATTAATGAAGATGATAATATACAAGTTGATATCTAATGACATCACGGATACAAGCCATATCAGAAAACGTTAAGCACTATCTTGAAATTTTGGTAACATAAAAAATGTAGTAATATAACAAATGACATAAAATCTCTCTCTCTCTCTCTCTATAGACCTTTGCAACAATATTTGTAATGACCCTAAATTTTAATTAAATTAATTAATTTTTCTCTATCATTTAATATTTTATTTAAATTAGTTTTATAACAAGTGCTAAGTGAAAGGTTGTGGTTGACAAAAGATTCAAATTTTGAATTTTACTAAAAAAAAAAAGAAGAGAATAGAGTTTGGTTTTATTTTTATTTTCATGAGAAAGTTTTGTGCTTTTCTTATAATTTTTTTCTTAAGCCATTCTTGTAGTTTTTGCACATGGTTTTTGATCAGATTTTCTCTCTCTCTCTCATTTGAACACCAGAAGCTCACAGATATAGCTTAATCAAAAAAATTGATTTTCAGAGAAAAATTGTTTACCTACTTAATTAAACAGGTGTTTGGGTAATCTTTTGGAAAATTTATTTTTTTAACTCAATAATCAATTTTTTAGCATATCCAAACATGCAGTTAGTATGATTGAGTGAGTTGAGTCAAGGGAAGAGTGAAATAATAAAATAAATAAGTAAGAAGAGAGGAAGAAAATTAGAAAAACAGACACTTTCACTAGTACAAAAATAACTTTTTACAGTGGTTAACAAGACGATGTTGTTCTAGGGGATGTAGAAAGTTCCTCTTTTTATATCGGTTATAAGCTTGATGTAAAAATTAAATTTTTTACATCGGTTATAGAGCCGATGTTGAAAATTATATACAAGAAAATTAAAAAAAAAATTTACTTTAACTTTTTACACCGGTTCCAATCCCAACCGGTGTAAAAGGTGCACCTTTTACACCGGTTGGGATTGGAACCAGTGTAAAAGGTACACTTTTTACACCAGTTATTACCATAACCGGTGTAAAAAATATTATATTTTACAACAGTTTTGGTAATAACTGGTGTAAAAAGTATTTTAATTTTTTTATATTATATTTATTTTATCGATTTTACCCATTCCTGTGCATACAAATTGTCAAATCAAACAGCTTAATTAATTTACAATTGTTTATCAAGTATTTATCAACTATACAAAGCTATTTAACTATTAAAAAAACTAATAATTGTCTAAATTGTCAAAATTGCCATTCCTGTGCATAAAAATTGCCAAATCAGACAGCTCAATTCATTTACAATTGTTTATCAAGTATTTATCAACTATACAAAACTATTTAACTATTAGTAAAACTAATAATTAGTTAAATTGTGTTAACTATCAAAATTAAAACATGTCTAAAAGTAACAAAAAACCTCACAAGTTCTCCACAAAATAAGTTGCCCAACGTATGCGGATGTCTTCAATTTCAGCTTCCAAAAATGCATCTGAATTATCGAACATCTAAAATTTGATTCATAAAGTAGGCATATTAATCAATCTTAAATAACATAATAAAATAAAATTTTTAAAAATATATATATATTTACCTCTTTTGTAAATTCGGTCATGCCTAATGTGATAATATTGAACATGTGCCTCATGACATATAGACCGCACAAGTTCGTCCTCACCGGTTGTCTATGACTTTATATAAGAACAAATCATAAAAAATTAGTAAGAAATCTTAATAGTTGAACATATTAATAAAGTATAGCATCACCTTTGGCTCAATTCATGTGGGATCCTTGAGCTCATGTCCATGCTTTTGTAAGACTGCATTTTGATATGTTCTCATTGCCCTATGATCAAGATTACCAAGTTAGTAAAAATATTCAAAAAAATTAAATTAAATAGTTTAGTAAAAGTATTCTTAGAAGTCTATCATCTTCTTCATTTCTTTCCCAAGTTTGTAATGGAGGGAGCATAAAAAGACGACAGTGTTGCTCTTCATTGAAAGAACAAATAACTGCCAATGGTCCCTGCTAAATATGATACAAGTTAAAGTAAATCCATATTAAAAAACTATTAATTATAAATTGATCCTTACGAGTGCACATATGGAGCCATAAAAATATCCTTTTTGACTTCACATATTCTCTGTTGGAGGTACGCGGCTCTTAACTCTAGAGTATTACCTTTCTTTGTCATGTGATGAGGGCAAAGGAATCCAAACTTATCACTTTTGCCCGATGTAATGCACAAATGATGAAGATACCTACAACAATGCAATTATATTAGTTTACTAAACTTGATGATTAAGTTTACTTACAACAATGCAATTATATTAAAGAAAAATATACTTACATCATAAATAGTTCAATGTGTGGTGTGGTAAGTTGATTATTTGACAAAAGTCGAACTAAATCTTCCCGTTCAATTGTCACTATCATGTCTTTCTTGCCCACAACCTCCGAATCCATTTCTAAACTCTTAAACTCAAATGATAAATCATACGCCATTAAAATCATTCACTGATGCGGAGTCAACGAGGGTTGTGGAAGCTTTGAGAGATTCGACGAGGAAAGCTTCTACATAATAAAAAGACAAGAAATAGTTAATAAAAAACATATATTAGGAAGTTGCTACATAATAAAAATTCATGAAATTTTGTACCACAGCTTGAAATAGATTCACAAGTCTCTTGGGCCATAGGATAAAATTGCCAACAGCTTTAACCACAGTCTTCACCTCATCAGTAGGGAATGGAACTAAAGCATCTAGCACTTTTGGATATGCAACCACCACTCTTACTTGATCATCTTGAATTTGCTTGTGGTGGATGGTTGACTCCAAGCTATAGATGCTACCAAGAGCAACCAAGCGTTTATCAGGATCTTCTAGAAATATCTCACATAGTTCACCAATGTTGTCACCAGAAGGACCCTCTGACACACACTCAAGAATATTACTCCCTTTTGTACTATGAAATGTAGGAGATGTATGAACTGGTTCAGCAATTGTCTCTTGTTATGAGCTCATCATGCTCATCATCTCCTCCTTCATTTGCTCTTTCATTTGTAGAAGCCGAGCTATAAATGAAGCTTCAAACTCATCCTTAGTCTGTTGCCTCACAGCGGATATTAATGTATCAAGCTCTTCTCTAGTCACTACACCTCCTGAATTGGGACGTGCAGGTGCTCTAAAGTAGTCCTTAATGCCTATACCATATCCAACACCCCTCACACGACTCGGATGCTCTGGCTTGCCTGTAGCAACTGTTAAGATATCATTTCTACCCTCTGGAATGAAGCTTCCTTGGGCTTGTTGCTCCTTAAGAGTATCCTATAATATAAAAATAACAATATTAATTAATAATATATACAATTGTATAGAAATTTAAAGGGACAAGGAATAATAATTTTACTTACAATCCTCTCGGCAATCTCTCGTGCTGTCTCACTTGTATAGCCTCCTTTCTTGTACTACTGTCCAAATCTCCATTTCTCCTCTCGAGAGATAGGTGATAGTGGAGAAAGGAGTATGGAAGGATTAGACTTGGCTTCTTCTTCTTTCTTCTTCTGTTTCTTTGCTATCAGAATATCATCAGCTCTAACATAACCTCCACAAGACAGGGTGTGGGGGCATTGATTCTGCCGAGCAATTTCTCGCCCTTTAGCTCGTTTTTCCTATTAATAAATTGAATTTTAGATTTATAATTGAAGTAAATCTAAATAAAACTTAAATAAATTAAAAGTTAACAAACCATAGCCTTTTCAAAAGTTCAAATCCTGACAAATTCTTCCCAAGTATCTTCATCAAGGAACTGGTATGTATCAAGAGGATTGGGACGAGCTTGACCATTTGGCACCTCGATAAAGATATATCTTCTAGCAAGATAAGTCTTAAAATTTCTCCAATGTGTTCTACAGTAAGAAATCAACTTGTGTCGACAATCTTGATTAGATGGAACATCGTATGTGAGCTACAATGAAGACATAAGATAATAATCAATAATTGCCCAATAATATATAACTATAAAAAAATTTTAATTTTTAATTATTTACCTGAATACTTTTCCAAATCTGTTCCTTCACACGTTCTAGCACATCAGGCTAGTCCTCAAACACAATAGGAGGCTTGGTACGCGATAGGAGGCTAAGAAAACTAACAAACTTGGCTTTATGTGGCCCTATCGGATTCCATCTCCGGTCAAATTGAATTGGTAACCTACACCCAGCACTCCTACTTAATGTCAGATCTCTTAATCGTGTGCCACGTCTTCCCCTCCTTACAGACTGTCTCTGACTCGACTCCTCACTAGGGGTGCCCTAACTTAGCTCCCCACTAGGAGCAACATCACCAATTGATTGGCTCTAAGTGTCATCACCTTGATTCTCCATATTCCTATTAATTCAAATAAATGAAATTAATTAAAAAAATAATCAAAGATAAGATAATTAAGAAAAACAATCCCACAACATAAATTTAATTGAACTAAATTAACATACTTTAATTTCAAAACTAAACTCATATAGGGATATTCTCCCATATCCCTTCATGGTGATCACTTCTTATGGCATGTTCATCATCTACTTCATCTACCACATCCAAAATTGGTAGCCCACTTGAGAAGTTAGGAGTTTCAGAAATATCAAAATTTGATTCATGATTGTCATTACTATCAATCATCCTTTTTCCTTTAAGTGCTATTGACCAATTTTTATTTGCTGGATCCGTGACATAGAAAACTTGTTTAGCTTGGTCTGCCATAATAAATGGCTCATCTCCAAAAGTTAGTTTTTTAAAATCAACCATTGTAAATCCAAACTTATCATCACGAATACTATTGACATCAACCCACTTGCATTTGAAAACAGGAACTCTAAATTTTATATAATCAACCTCCCAAATCTCTTCAATAACCCCAAAGTAAGTCTTGGATGCTAGTTTAGGTTTCATATCTTTTGAACTAGAAAAGTGTACGGCTTCAGCCATTATCATAACTCCACTATTTTGCACCGTACTCTTCTCATCCAAAGACTTTGTATAAAAGGAATACCCATTAATATCATAGGCACTCTAACATATAACATAAAAGTTAGGACCTCCAGCTAACCATTTAACTGTTTCAAAAACACCACTTTCATTCAAAATTTTTTGTTTGAACCAATTCACAAAAGTCCTATTATGCTCTTTCAACAACTTTTGTTCTATCATTCTCATTCGATAATGTAAAATTTCCATAACTAGATAAATTTCCATATGCAGGAAAATCATTTATAGTACAAAAGATCATAGCACGTAACTTAAAATTCTCCTTCTGATTTGCATCAAATACTTCCACACCTACCTCCCACAACACTTTTAAATCTTCAATCAGAGTTCTTAAGTAAATATCAATATCATTTCCCGATTTTTTTGGTCTCGAAATCAACATGGATAGCATCATGTACTTCCGTTTCATGCACAACCTAGGTGATAGATTGTAAATCACCAAAAGAACAGGCCATGAACTATATATACTACTAAGACTACCATAAGGATTCATTCCATCGGTAGAAAGTCCAAGCCTCAAGTTCTTTGGCTCATTGCCAAATTCGGAAAACAATTGATCAATTTTCTTCCATTGAGAAGAATCGGCTGGATGTTGAAGTTTTCTATCAGATATCCTCTCATTTGCATGCCACATCAAGTTCTTTGCATCATTAGTATTTGCAAACAAACGCTTGAACCTTGGTATAATTGGAAGATATCATAAGACTTTTGTAGGAGCCCCCTTCTCTTTGTACCGTGGTGCCTCACATTTTGAACACTTCTCCTCCCCTTCAAGCTCTTTTCTGTACAACACATAATTATTAGGACATGCGTGTATTTTTTTATACTTCATACCCATTGGACACAAGATCTTCTTGGCATCATAATAACGATTTGATAGTACATTGCCCTTCGAAAACATTATTTGAAATAACTCTAACAACCATGTGAAACTTTGATCACTCTACCCAGCTCTTGCCTTTAAGGTAACTAGTTTTAACACCCCAAATAACAAACTGAAATCAGTGCACCCCGAGTATAAAGGCTTCTCAGCGTCAGTGCACAAGTTATCATACACATGTGCTCGTTCAAAAGCCTCTTCCCTAACATCACAGATCATGTCCTCTAATCGATCTTCATTCATTTCTACTTCATCATCAAGATTATCAACTCCCACACATTGAGATGTGTTACTATAATTTTCCAATCGTTCACCATGCCAAATCCATATTGTATAATTTTTGCAAATCCCATCACAAACTAAGTGCTCTCTTATTTCGACAACACCTAGTCTCCTCTCATTCAAACAATTAACACAAGAACAATAGAACCTTTCACTATTGTCAACAGCATTTTTCTTCGTAAATTTCAAAAATTCTTTCACCCTATTATCATACTTGTCACTCGTTCGTCTAGCATTCATCCAACTACGACCCATATGTCACCTCCTAAAGAATATAACTAATGTTATTATCTTCAAACTATTTTAAGAAATTAAGTTCCTAATTAAATTAAGATTTGAAAAAATTTTAGCAAAATCTCCCTTAAAAATTGGATCTCCCAAGACTTTTAAAAAAAATTTACAAGAGAAAATTGACAATTTTAAACCAAATAAATGATCACATACAACAACCTGAGGCCTTATGAAGCCACTGATAGCACTCCCAGCAACAATCAATATCATTAAAAACTAAATTTAAAAAAATTAGAGGAAAGAATAAATTTAAAAAAAATTTCGACAGAGTCTCCCCTAAAAATTGGACTTTCCAAAAGTTTTAGAAAATTTTACATGAGAAAATTAACAATTTTAAACCAAATAAATGATCACATGCAACAACCTAAGGCTTTATGAAGCCACTAACAGCATTCCCAGCAACAATCAATATCATTAAAAACTAAATTTAAATATTATAAAATTTAAAAATTTATATTCAAAACACATACCTGGGTGGCGGCAGCTGTAGCAACGGCTTAACACTGAGAGGGAGGGAGAAGGATTGGTGGAGGGGGGCAAGAGAGAGGGAGAGGGACAGGGGGGCAGGAGAGTGAAGGGGTGGGCAAGGGGAGAGGGGGAGGGGGAGTGGGCGGCGGGACGAGGGGGAGGGGGAAGGTCGAGGAAGGGGGAGTGGGAGGGGAAGGGGGCGGCGGGATGAGGGGGAGAGGGAGGGGGTTGGGTGGACCTAGGGAGAGGGGGAGGGGGCGGTCGGGCGAACCGAGGGGGAGGGGGCGGTGAGGGGAGGAGGGAGAAAGGGAGGGAGCGGCGGGATGAGGGGGAGGGGGAGTGGGCGGCGAGGGGAGAAGGGGGAGTGGCAGGACGAGGGGGAAGGGGCTGGGCGGCGAGGGGAGGAGGGGGAAGGGGCTCGGCGGACGCGTGGGAAGGCTGGGTGGACGGGGGGGGAGGGGCACCGGCGAGGGAGAAGACGAGGGGAAGGGGGAGTGGGCGGACGAAGGGGAGACGAGAGGGAGGGCGCGAGAAGGAGGAGAGGGAACTGATGAATGAAGGGAGAAAGAAATGAATTTAAAAAATACTTTTTACATCGGATGTCCAGGCACCCGGTGTAAAAAGTATACTTTTTGCACCGGGTGTCCAGGCACCCGATGCAAAAAGTATACTTTTTACACCGGGTGAGTGCTCCTGGTGTAAAAAGGACACTTTTTACACCGGGTGTCCAGGCACCCGGTGTAAAAACTATACTTTTTACACCGGGTGGGGGAACCGATGTAAAAAGTTATCTTTTTACATCGGGTGTCTAGACACCCGGTGTAAAAAGTGTCACATAATTCAAGATAATTACAAAAATAACACCGCCTTTATTTTTTACACCGTTTGCCTTCCAACCATGTAAAAAGTACCCCATAAATTTTATATTTTGTACTAGTGTCTCGTCACTGCCTTGTTACTGCTTTGTGGGTTTAGATATTTCAAGAATAGAGGAGCTTTTGCCACCACAAGCCATAGTGAGCGAAGACAAGGTTTAATAGTTATAATCCATGTACGTACTTGGCTCTGGCATTGGGCGGCCGACTGGAGAAGTTGGTGTCGTGAACCTTGATGATCTCCTAGGAATCAGAAGCGGAGGCCACCACCTCGACGTCGATGAAGCCTAGCCATGAGAGGACTGCAAGTGCGAGCGAGATTGGCCAAAGCAAGGTGGGGCCATATTGTATATTATAACGGAAGAATGATAGAAAGGTCCCAAAAAAAAATCAATTAATTCAATAGGTCTTAAATGCCAACTGTTAGGAATTTGTAACTCAATTTCTTAATTTGACCACTCGTTATGATGAATTTGCAACAGCTTATTCCAAATTTTAATAGGCAAATAATTTTTTTTATTTCTTCAACCATGCTAAAATATATAAAAAAAAAAGTTACAAATTCATTATAATGCAGTTGTAAAATAGAAAGATTAAGTTGCAAATTTCTGATGGTTGACATTTAGGATCTAACTTGACTTAGTTGATCCTTTTGGGATCTCTTTGCTATTCTCCCTATTATAGAATATATTAGGTGTTTTAAGAGAAGTTGTTTATATAATAATAATATTAATTATCATAATCCCCCAGTTAAATCTATTTATTTAATCTTACTATTTTTATAATGGACTTTTAATTGTGATTAAAGTAATTTTATTGCTTAGTCTTTTGAGGTCTCTACCTATAAAAGACAATACTGGCCCAAAGTTCTAAAAAGGGCCTTTGAGCTTTCAGACTTTCTCCCCTCTTTTATCACACTGCTTCTCATGTGCTTTACCTGATTTTATGAAGTGATTTTTGTTCTATGTTTTGCTTTTGCACGAAGAATTTGTTTAATCTTAGAAAGCTGCCACATGATCAACCCGATGTGGCATAATAATTTTTAAGAACAGTGTTTTTGGACACAATTCAGACTATAATTTTACTTGCTTTTGCCGACAATTTTAAGAACTGCATATACCAACATGTTATGACTGTGCTAAATGTAATGACCCAAATTTTAAATTAAATAAATTTTTAATTAATATTTTTATTTAAATTAGTTTTGTAGCAAGTGAAGAGTGATAGTTTAGTGAAATTTACCTTAGTAACTTTTTGAATGTCCAAAGTTTGATTTTCATTTAGCAAAAAATTCATTTTATTCTGTTTTAAATTATAGAAAATTTTAGGCTCATTCTTGTAATTTTTCCTTGTGTAATTTCTTGTAGTTTCCCAATTTTCCTTTTTCAGTCAGAATTTATATTTATTCTACACAAAAACTAGAGAATTGCGTTTTACCTCAATTTCTTTCTTTCCTTCACCGACATAAGCTCCTCTGATTCTTGACTGTCGGTCTGCGTTTCTGCTCTTCACCATCGACTGGCTTCCTAGATCTTCACCATCAAGTTCCTCTCTTCGCCGTCGCTATTTCGCAGCTAGGGGTGGGAGTTCGCTGGATTCTCTCCTTTGTTCGGCCCTTCTTTGACTCTTCTCTGCTTCGCGGCTGTCAGTGATGCGTGGTGCGTCATCTTGAACTTCTCTTCCTCCTCAGTTCTAGGCATGAGGTAACCTCAGTTTCTCTTCCTCCTATGACCGATGGGTGCTGTCTCTTCTTTGATTTATGCTGCTGTGGAAAAAAAAAAAAAGAAAAAAAAAACAGAAACACAGAGAGAGAGAGAGAGAGAGAGAGAGAGAGAAGAAAGAAACTCATTTCAGTTGCAATGCAATGTTTGGAGAAGGAAGGAAGATGAGAACTAAGCAAGAGTTTGGAAAGGTTTGATGGCTGTTATGTCTTGCGAAATCAATTAAAAAAACAGATAGATATTTGAGAAAACTCTAATAGGTTGTGTTGTCATTTTGAAATATATAATTGTTGAATTTGAACTGAGGTGTGCTGGTGTAACGATTGGATGTTATTTTATTTTGATGCTAAGTTGAATTTGATGTAATGTATTATTGACAAGTTTGGAAGTGTTTGAAAAGGATTGTTGAAAAAGGGTCAAGGAGATGTTTATTTACATATTATTTTGAGTGTCCACAAGGTATCTGTTAAAATGTCTAAAAGAGAAATTGTAACAATGAGAAGTTTAATGTTATGTTAAGAGGAGTTGTAGGGATAGACTATGATTTGTTAAATAGTTTAATTGATTCAAGTATAACTAAAGTTTAAATGATGATGGTGCTATTTTGAATATTAGTTGAATATCCACCAAGTTTTTGAGAAATTACTTGACAAGTAAAGTTAAAGGATGCAGTGAGAGATTAATATGGTAAAGATAATTTTGCTAGTTGTTAGAAATTGATAGTTAAATACGTAATTACTTATATTAAGAAAAGAATGACAAAAATGATTTTAGGGTTGTAATTTATTTGTTGGGAAGTTAATGGCATCGTTGGAATTATAGTGAGAAGTTGAAGTAAAGTAAGCTTTAGAACTCTTGGAGAATTTCTCAGGTGAGTGGGGAGTATTCCAAATAATTTCTTACAAAATATTTATAAAATTTCTTTATTTAAATTTTTACATTATTCATTTATAAGTTGTATAAATATTCTTGTTAATTTTAATTTTATGATTCATACAATTCTTTTTACTTACCCAACTTCTGTATTAATTGGTTATTACGAAATTTGCTTTACATTCATTAAGAATTATGCTATTATTAAAGAATATTTGGATTCAATACATTATTAATAGAATATTTATTCTAAACATTTTTGTTGTTTAAATGTTTATTAGTTATATTATCGTTATAAAATGGTAATTCATGCATGGAGAAAATTGAAAAGAAAATTTAAAAGTTGAACATTATATTTTGAAAAGAATGGTTTTCAATGAACATTATATTTTGAAAAGAATGTTTCAACTCCATGCACACTTGATTTTAATTAGGGGGACTGAATTAGAACGCTGGATGCTAACAGTAGTTTTGTTAGCTCTTAGCACACCATGGTACACTATCTAGCAAAGTATTTGCAGGAGATGCTAGCCCTGTACGCAATCTAACACATGTGGAATGAACGGATGAATATTCATAATTATCATACTCACACTTGTTTCGTGAGTTTCATGCCTGCATTTTTTTCATGGCTTTTAACTGCACTTGATTACTTCATGGCTTTAAGCCACGTTTATTGGTTATTTATTCTCGTGAACTATGAATATTAATCGTTTCGTTAAAGTCCCACTAAAAGTGAATTTTTAAAAATTTATTATTTAAACTTATTCTATTAAACGAACTATTGTTTGATTGTATATAATTTTATATGGTAAATTCCCTTCTAGATTGGTTTTAAAAATTTATTGTTTTATATTAGTTATTCACAAACATTTTTTTATTATATCATTATTTGAATTCCTTTTATATATTTTTTTTGAGTTGTTCAATTCTTGTTAACCTATAAAACTCCAAAATTATTGGTTTATTTCATGGTTATATTATTAAGCGACTTTGTCATTTATTGTTAGTAAAATATAGGTTTTAATATTTCATTGATTTGTTTTAAACTAAATTTTATTAATTATTACTTTTACATGTTTTATCTATGATTTTCATTGGGACGCTACTCATCAAAAAATTTCTTTAATCTCAAATAATGTAGTTGACCTTGCACCTCCTACTAATTATTGAGAGGCTCTATTGCTTTTTGGACAGTGAAAGCATGCTTCAATCATTTATTTTAATGTAAATAGTCATTATATTATACAATGATAGTTAGTACTCAACTTATACTATAGTTAGGTTTTGGTCCTATTTTGTTATCATGTAATCTACTGGTGTGTAGTTAAGTTCCTTTTTGGGATTTGCTGACATGTTTATTGACTATAAAAATTTTGGGATGTTGTAATTACAAGGGAGACTTTGCTGAAATTTCTACCAAATGTTTAAGACTTTATGAACTTTATAATTAGATATAAATAAATAAATATATATATATATATATTATACAATTTATTGATCAATATAATTTATCTATCACTATTATAGTTTAATATTTGGATAATTAAGACTTATGAAATATGAGTGAATCCAATATTTCGTGCCGGTCACACCATTAGTACTGGGGTGTGACACTAAACTTGGTTTTGGACTCAATGAAGGCATGTGGTGAGGCAGTGAGTTTTGATAGTGTTTAGGTATAGTATTGAGTATTGGGGTGCATGTGAGTGACTATATGTTGAGATGGATAATGGTGAGTATGAACATAAATAATGCCAAATTTGGCCCAAAATTTGAACTCATTTAAGACCTCAGTAGCGGCACGTTTGAATTACTCTCAAGCATAAATACCACATGCTTATGATATTGGCAAAATGAGCCGATGTTGTGTAAGGAGAGAAATCACATTACTTAAGCTATGAAAATGATTTTGGAAGTTGACCTACCATAGCTAGGAACGCATGGCTTGCTAGAATTTAAATGCTTCATTGTGATTTTTCCTCCTGCACGAACATGGGGTCCTATTCTGTTTCAGGTAGCTATATCTTTCTGCATTTTGAAATTGCCATTTGTAATGCTATTTTCGTTGTTAGGAGTCGGCAAAATGCAAATATGGTTATTTGGTAGATTAGTCGAGTTTGATGCAGAAATGTTTAGAAACTATGATATGCACGGAAGAAGATTCATAGGGTAATCAAGTAAGGGAAATTAGTTGAGAACAAGATGGAAAGAATATAAACACCTTGAATATGAATGGCAATCAAATATCATTCTTAGGCCCATGATAGGAGTTGAAGTATGTGGCTAAAATGTTTTTAGCGACCGGTAGATGATCAAACGAAACAATACATATGAGTATTTTAATTTGGCCAATACGAACAGAAACAATTCAGCAAATCATTGATCATTTACTCAGCAATAATAAATTACAATGATGAGAATTTATTATATTTATTATCATTTTCATATCAGTTGTGTGAAAATTGTTGTGTGTATCAAAAGTCCCACAGTGCCTCAATAAAGAACTCTCCTAGTGTATAAATACTAAGAAATGAAATGAGTTAGTAAAATGGGTTTGGATGAGAAGTGGGCTTGTGTGCACGAAATAAGCCAACTCAAGGCAATTGTAATTGAAATTGTAATTGAAATCAGCCGATTCGCCCCCCTTGCGAGTGAGTTCAAGAGGCACTAAATTTTTTTTTATTGAATTATTTTTACAAAAAATAAATAATTATTTATTTACATGAGCTTTTGTTTTTTGGCCATTAACTAGATTCTGAAACGGATGATTAAATTTCTAAATGTGTTTGTCCCCCCAACATTTCCAGACAAGTTCTTAAACGTGTTTTATGTTTGTGTAATCGGTGAAGTAATCCAGTAAATGCCAGCTAACGTTCATGCAAGATCTTGGCCTATATATAGGCATGCATTCAGACTAAACAAGATGCCAGCTGCTTAAACTTTTGAGGCATTCTTCTCCTCCTCCGACTTCTCTTGTTTGTCTGAGTTTATTTCTATTAGTGCTACTGTTCTGTGCCCTTGCGTTGTGTAGAAAGTGTTTGTTTAATCCTACAGAACTGCCGGTCTGTCATCACGGTGTGCCAGAATAGTTCTTAAAGACAGTGTCCTTTCGAGCATGACTAATGTAGCTCGCGATTTACATTCATACCGCCAACAAAAACTTTGGGTTTTTTGGTCAAGGAAAATGCTGGGATTTAACCTTAATATTTTTGTTTACATTAATATGGCAGTAATTCAATTTTTCGTGAAAGTATATTTCATATATATTACAGTTTGATGAACTTAATAATTTTCAGAGAACTAAAATATTTGTAATTAGGTGATGTGTACATTTGATGCATGTCTTGATGTGTGTTTACGGCATCAATGTGAAATTATATTTTGATGTGGACTGAAATAAAAATATAATTTATTGATGACGTGAAATTATATTTTGATCCTATTTGGAAATTTATAAATGTGGAAATTTCTGCATTTAATTTTGTGATTATCGCGTTCAGTTTTTTGACTGGCAGAAGGAGATATTGTTAAGTTTTCTTTTTTTTTTTTAACGTCTCGAGCAAGAATAAATTCCTTTCATTTGATACCATCATTAATATGCTTTACAATATCCAAATGTGGGTGCGTGGTATTTTTTTCTTTGAAAATTCTGATTGCTTTTGGTGTTTTAATTTGATTAGAATGATTTTGAGAAATGATTTTAATTTAATTAGAATGGAAGGAGATTATATGATGAGATTATAATGTAATTTGAATTATTCATATGGTATGATATATTTTTCATATGATTAAAATATTTTAAAGTGCGGGGTGTCAGCTAGGAAAAATATTTTGCTTTAATCTAAAAATTGTGTTGTGCCAAATTATTATCCTTATTTTATAAATATCAAGATATTATTGTGTTGTGATTTGGAGATAAAAATTAATTAAGAGGAGGCTATTATTTGTATGAAAGCAAATTTTTTTAATTATGAATGTTTTTTACAGCTCGAAACAAGCATGTTAATGGTGATATAAATTTAATCATTTGTTTGGTATAAATAAATGCATTTCAAAATAGGTGTATGACCTATTTAATTATCTTTGCATAAGTGTTCATTATTGTGAATAATGATTTGCTTACCTGTGTCAAGGTCCCATGAGTTAAATAAAATATTTTTAAATCATGGTTTTGTGTATAGTAGATTCCCGTTAGCTGTAAAAAATATGCCGACGTTAATTGAATAGTATATTCACATGAGAAGATTTGCTAGTGATTATTTACCCTTAGTGGTGACAAAAATAAAACATATTAATAGGACTACAATGGAGATAGAGTTCATTACCTTGAAATTAGAGTCTATGTTGTGAAAAATCTTCTTAACAATTATTTTGGTGTAAAACTGACACTTAGTGTCAATGAGTTGTTATTATGCTAATATGTCATTTAACAAAAATGATGAGATATTTTTGTTGCTCAATTAGTGTATGTACAAATTTTTGAGAGGTTACTGCATTAATAAATAGTAATCTTATGACATATGTTGTATGGAGATTGAGCATATAAGTAGTCTCATAAAAGCATGAGACAAATGAGAATGTGAGGGATACCATGAATGTTGGTATCATAAATAATGGGTTTCCATGGTATTAAAATAACACAATGATATTAACTGAATTTTATATTCATAATGAGAAAAAATCCAGTGGTAGCCAAATAAAATATTGAGAGTCAATGTTTATTACTCCGGATTTGGTTAATAATTAATGAGGGTGAGTAGTTGAAATTCTCCTTAGCAAATATTATATTGAGAGTAAAATTGGCATAGACTATGCCGATGATTTATGATAACTAATCAGTAATAGCTACAACTAAAAATAAGATCTGTAATGACAAGAGTAGACATATTCGATTAAGTCATAATGTTATAAGGCAACTGCTAAAATATAGGTTATCTTAATCAATTATGCATGTAAGATCAGAGTTAAATCTAGCGAATTCATTAACTAGCCCCTAGGGAACAATTTAACTATTGAAATGTCATGGGGAAAGGGACTTAATCCAATTTGAAATTAATGATGATAACAGCCTAACCTTGTAATTGGAGATCCCATGATAGATAAAAAAAAAAAAAAAAGTCACTTGTTAGTCACTACTACAAAATTTTACATATATAAGATGTCAAGAAAAATGACAGTAAAAAAATAGGCCATACAATGGTGAGGCAGATAATGGTTAGGCCATAAACGATGGATATTTTAAACCACTATCATTTATATATTTTACAATATATAATGGGCATTTAAACCTGTCATATAAAACTTTAGATTCTAAAATTTTAAAAAATAAAAATTAATAATATACTGTATGATGGTTAAACAACTTAACTGTCATATATTTAAACACCAAATTATGTCGGTTAAGGATCTTAACCGTTAAATTAAGAACGGCTAGGGGGTGAATGATGTAGTGGAGGAGCGAAGGTCAGAAGCCATGTTGGAACGATATTGGTGAGATCAAAAGAGAATAATGACAGAAGAATGAAAGAAGTGCTGAGTGATGTGCGTCCTACCGTACTAAAAGTAACGAAGTTAGGTGCAAATTAACGGTGAAAACGAGATTACTTTATATTTAATTATTTATAATTTAAAATATATTAAATACAATTTTAAAGTTTCAATCACTTCTTAACTTATAGTTTTAGGTCTAAATTACCATTTAACCTAATATTTTATTGGCATTCTCAAAAATATTAAATGATAGTTTCCTTAAAAAGCATGTTACGAAGAAAAAATTTTAATAAATATATTATATTATATTATTTTTTTTGTGTTCATAATTCTTGGCTAAATCTTGAGCGTTGCATGCATGATAATCTGCATGACATTTTGAGAAATAGTGTGTAACATGAAAAACATAACTAAAGAAAATGATTAGAGGGCCTTCTTTATAAATTTTCATTAACTTTATAATTAACCAATAAAAAGCCTGGAATCATGAATGCAATATATATATATATATATGTGTGACAAAAGAAACTGTCAATTATACAATTATATCTATTAGAATTTTGAAGTGACTCTCATAGAATGTGAGAGATATATTATTTGGGGTATAATAATTCTTATAAAGAAAGTAAAAGCAGACTTCTGCGTTGGATAATATATTTAGGAAAAATTTCATTGAAGTCTCATGGAACAAATTTATTTATAAATAAGTCCTGCAAAATTTAAAAACTACAACTTGATCCCTTGAGATTTGAGTGTAATTTAAAATTAAAATAAAATAATAATAATGTCCCTATTAAAAATATATACATTAAATCAGTTAAATAATTTACAACTACTTCATTAACAATTTACAACTATAACTTTTATCGAATATGTAAAGTTACAGTTGTAAAAAGATGAAGTTATAATTATAAATTATTGATGAAGTAATTGTAAACAATTAAAGTTTGACATCATCAGTAACACATGACTATTTAACTATTGGACATGTGAAATTATAATTATAAAAAATTAAAATTATAGTTATAAATTGCTAATAAAATAGTTGTAAATTGATTATTTGATTGATGTAATGTATGTTTAATTGGGGTATTATTTTTGCAACCTAATTTCAAATTACACTCATGTTTCAAGGGAGACCTTGATGTAATTTTTAAATTTTGTGAGATTTATTTGTAAATAAGTCTATTCTATGGGACCTATACATAAATTTTTCTTATATTTATTAGTTATCTTAAAATAAAAGAGTCTAGATTGAACCCCTTGTGTTGCATGTATGATAATTCTCTCAGCAGGAGTTGGAATTTTGGTTTGTCATGTACTGAGTGACTAATTTTTTTCTTTAGACCCAACCTCATTAGTAAAACTTGTTTGTCTTTGTTCACACCTTTGAATAATTTCCTGACCAATTGTTCTATTCTTTTCCATGCGCATTTGTCTGGACTTGGGATATCAAGGCCTTATTCTTTAACGTTCTTTATAATGCCTCAATTTTCTTAATTATTTTTTAATCTTCTTATCATTAAATTCTGGATAAAATATTTTTTAAATAAAAGCAGACTTCTGCGTTGGACAATGTATTTATTTGTCATCTTAAAATAAAAGAGTCTAGATTGAACCCCTTGTATTGCATGTATGATAATTCTCTTAGCAAGCATTGGAATTTTGGTTTGTTATGTTTGTGAGCGACTAATCCCTTTGTTAAACCCAACCTCGTTAGTAAAACTTATTTGTCTTTTTTCACATCTTTGAATAATTTCCCGCTCAACAGCTCTAGTCTTTTCCGTGCGCATTTGTCTAGAGTTGGGATATCTAAGGCCCTATTTTTTTTTTTAAACTCCTTTGTAATGCCTTAATTATTAAATTATTTTTAATCATTTGATCATTAAATTCTAGATAAAATGTTTTTTTTTTAAGATAAAAGCAGACTTCTGTGTTGGATAATATATTTATTAGTCGTCTTAAAATACAAGAGTCTAGATTGAACCCCTGTATTACATGTATGATAATCCTCTCAGTAGGGATTGGAATTTTAATTTGTCATGTGGTGAGGCTATTCATTTTCGTTAGACCCAAATTCATTAGTAAAAATTATTTGTCTTTGTTCACACCTTTGAATAATTTCCTGACCAACTGCTCTGTTCTTTTCCATGCACATTTATCTGGACTTTGGGATATCTAAGGCCCTAATTTTCAAACTACTTTGTAATGCCTCAATTTTTTAAATAATTTTTAATCTTTTGATCATTAAATTATAGATAAAATGATTTTTTTTACCACAGAGATAAAATGATGGACATTCTGATATCTTATAGTCATGAAACGAACTGGTTTTATATTTTTTACGGCTTTTGAAAGAAAATACCCGAAAATTGCGCAGTTTCAGTTTATTTTCTTGAAAAAATCATAAAAATTAAAATTGCACAATTTCATGACTGTGACATGTTAGAATGTTTATTATTTTATTTGAAAGCTAATACTCAAAAGAAAAAAAATCGGGAGGTTAGAACATTACAAATGATATTAGAAGGGTCAAGCATTGGAGGCCCCGGACTCACATTTTTTTAATACACTAATAATTACTCCTTTAGTCTTATTTATAAAATAAAGTGGGAACATTTGTAGGGAACATTTGTGACTTTTATGTCCATTTTTACTCTTTTGCTCATATTAAAGCTGGAAAAGTTATTAATTGCTGAAGTATTTTACTTTTAAATTATGTGTGTATGTATATATTTAATAGAGATAAATCAAGTTAAATTTATTACATTTTTAGATAGAGCTAATAATGAGATTTGAGATTTTACTTGATTCCACTAAAATATTGTAATAACCCATATTATAAGATCCAATAATAAGATAAATTTATTGAATTTTTATTAATTGTTGGAGAAAGAATAACATGCATTAGTGGTTTAGTGGAATTTCTATTGGCACTTTATTATTTAGATCTTGTGCTCAAGTCCTCATTGCGCACAGAAAGGGAGATTTTTAGTTTTACCTCTTGCAGGAAATTACCATTTTGCCCCTGAACTAAAAAAAAAAAAGAAGAAGAAAACGTGAGTGGCAGAGGTTAAGTCGGGCAATTTTTTCACTCTTTCTTCTCCATCTTCACTCTTTGAAGATTCCAGATCGAGAGAGAGAGAGCTCAGTCTCTGATTCAGCCTCCTTCCTTCTCTTCGTTCTTCCGCCGCCAGCAACCATGGGGTGCTATTTGTTCGCTACTGTGGTGTTTCGATGAGGTGACGATTTTATTCTCCCTTCCTCATTTTGGTTTAGTCGAACAAGAGGGGGAGATTGACTGAGAGAGCACACTAACTAGCACCCCCCTTGTTCACTCATCCGAGCTTCCTTCGTAGTTCAGGCTGTTGCAAGTGAGAATCGGGTAATGTTCCACCGTTGCTCTGTCATTTTTTTTCTGATATGAGGTCCACTCATCCTCCCCTGCTTCTCTGTTGGTGTGCCGCCATGGGGGTCACTATTGTTGGTCTTCTCCTTCGTCTTCCCTTCTTCGCACGTCGCCTGTAACATTCAACTTCTTCTTGATTCAAACAGTAGCATCTCCTTCTTCCAACTTCCGCCATTGTTAATATAAGCTTCAAACTTTCTTTTTCTTCTACTCTGCTCGAGTAGTTGTTACTTCAGGGGTTTTAGAGAAAGAAAATCTCAGTTAAGGTAGTAAGGAAGCGTTGAAGCTATAAAAGTGAATTTTGTGTTTGAGAATATTATATATAAGTGGATAGCATCTCAATTGATTTATCTATAAAAATTATTTTTTAAAACATTATATTTTTTATGTAGATTATTTTAATAAATACTATGTCAAGTATTGAATAATTTGTTATTTAAATTTCTTTATCTAGTGAAATTATTTTTTATCATCTCTTGAAATTTTGGTTTTCAATAAATGCAAGCATGAACGCTAGTTATGAAATTCTATTCTGATAAGTTTTGATGCTTAAAACTATTCATGCGAGTTTGACTTTAAGAATGAGAACTAAATTTTTATAGTGATGATTTTCTCGCATATTTAAAAATGAAATTGGAAAGAATTTTATGCAAGACAATGGTTGCTAACAGAAACTCGTTAGCCCTTAACACCTTAGTTAATGACTAACTAATTGGATTCTCAAGAGCTCTATTCTCACGTCAGTTTTTCATGGGTTTTACACCTGCGTTTGTTTTGTGGCTTTGGCCACATTTGATTAATATTACTCTCATGGATTGCATATCCACATTTGGTTTTGTGGCATAAGCCACATTTGGTTATTTACCTCCATGAGCTATGTATCCACGTTTGTGTATTGTCTTGATAAATTCCCCCAAAAATGTTAATTTTTAATTAATTGGTAATTTCCTATGTAATGGTTTTTAATTTAGTAAATATGTTATTTTTATTTATTTATTTAATCATTTTAATTAATAAAGATCAAATGTGAAAGCTGCTTTGTCATTATAGATATAAGATTTCTTGATATTAAAATTATATAGAACTTTTATTCTGAATTTACAAATTTTTTTACATTGAATTTTTTTCTTTAATTTATGTAAATGTTGTAGTTTAATCATTTTGATCCTACATTATGTTATGGTCGAGACTTTCTTTATTGAAAAAATATTTTTTGGTCTCAAATAGCTTGTACTTCCATCTGATCATTCAAGGGATTTTACTACTGGATTGAAATTGTGACACCATTTTGGTTAATGTCTTTTTAATCTATATATTGTACTTTTATAAAAAATGTTATAGGTGTTCCGCATAGTCTATGATTAAGTTCTTTATTTTGTAAATATTTTATCCGTTAGCTGGAAGGAGCTTAGCTCCTATAGGTTATAATATTTCTTTGAAAATTGTGTTGTATTATTTTGGGAGATTCTTTTTACAATGAAGATTTTGTCAGAATTTTGACAAAAAATATTCAGGTTTCATTTAAATGAAAAGTATTTTTTAAAATAAAAAATTTTTTAAATTAGACTCAAGGGATGTGTATTTAGGTGTGTATCCATGCTTATCACTCCCATATTTTGGGACGTGACAAATATGCTGGAACTAACTTATAAGTAGGATTGGAAGGAGTAAATCATAAATTAAATAAAATTATATTTGTGTCTAATAACATGTTCAAAATATTTTTATATTGAATATATATATATATATATATGATTCTTGTTGTTGTTGAAGCTCGAAACATAGTTTGTGTGAATAAAAGGATGAGGTGGATGATTAATAATAATAAAGTAAAACTCATGTTGAGAGAGTTGAAAACAAGGGAGATCAAACGAAAAGAACTAAATTCTTTAGAACCAAAACACTACATTATATGCATTATTCTAGTTTTAGTTAGAATCATTATTACGATGTTTGAAGAACGTAAGCAAATTTCTAACAAGAGGATTGATTTGTACTTGATCTTAAGAAAAATAAATACATAAACTCGAATTAAGAAACATATACGCCTCATCTTCATATGAATCCTCATTTTGGGATGCCTAAGTTGAGGGGAGAAATTCAATAAATCAACTTTTAAAAATAGGAAAAATGACAATAAAATCTCCCAAATTATATAAATGACAATATGGTCTGTTGAAATGTCATAATTTCATTAAAAATTTTAAGGACTTATGTGTCAATAAATTTTAGAGTTTTTTTTTTGGAGTTTAATTATTCCTGTAAAAAAAAAAGTAGAAGTAAACTTGTCACACTTGGATCTTGACTTTCCCAAAGAAGGAAGGTTAATAAATGTAAACAAATGAGAGCTGCCACTAAAGTTTTTAAAAAAAGCTTGGAAAATTGTATAATGAAAAAAAAAATAGTCTGTAAAAAGGGTTTGGAAGTCGATTGTGTGTAAAGAAGCTATTATACACCCCACGACAGTTGTTCATAAAAACGGTTACCCTAAGTTGCTTACGTAAAATTAATTGACCTTTAAATAATATCTTTTAATTACTCTTTAAATCCATATGCAAAAATAAAGATAAAAAGAAATTAATGAAAAAAATTATTTATTTCTTTGGAAGGACTTGACCTAGGATCAAAATTTAGGACTTATGTATCCTGTGATGAAGATCAAAGTTCATATAATGTGAAATATTATTATCTAGGTCTTCTTTTAATTTTTTTAAAATTTATTTTATGAAGAGAATGTTATTTTGGTTTGTATATTTTATTTTTTTTATAAAAATTTGGTCCTTGGAAATACGTTTGGATAAGAGGAAAATAATCAGTGCTGGAAGTTGTGATAATTTAGTATTACTCACGGTAATTTAGTTTCACTCATGGCAAACCTTAAAAGAATTTTCAAAGTAAATAATTTAATTGTGAAATTTTAATGCAAAAATTTGATACTTATGATGACTTAGTGTCATTCACAATATTTCATTTGATATTTTAAAGGCTTTATGGTGATTTAATATTATTCATGACATAATTTTAAATGTGTTAAAAAATTTTATTTTGTTTTATTTTGTAATAATGCGCAAGAAATATTATAGCATGTAACATAAAAAACATTATTAAAGAGAATGATTACAAGGCCTTCTTTATGTCACATCAAAACAAATTTTCATTAACTTTATAATGAATAAAAGGCCTGGAATCATGAATGCAAAAAACATAAAAAAAAAAAAAAACATAATACACACACACACATGTATAACTAAATAAAGTTTTAAATATAAACAAAACCAGAGGAGTAAATCATAAATTAAGTAAAGTTATATTTTTGTCTAGCTAATAACATGATCAAAATATTTTTATATTAAATATATATATATATATATATATATATTTGATTCTTTTTAATTATTATTAATATTATCAAGCCATTAATAATGCAGCACAAAACATAGTTTGTTTAAATAAAAGGATGAGGTGGATGATTAATAATAATAAAGTAAAACCCTGGTTGAGAGAGTTGAAAACAAGGAAGATCAAACGAAAAGAACTAATGCTATGTTTGGATCATGGATTTGGATTTGAGCCAAATCCATTATTTGGATAATTAAAAATGTATGGATTTAAATTTGACCCAAATCCAAATCCAAGTTTTTCTTTAATTTCTTTATAATTTGAAATCTTTTCCAAACCCTTATTATTTCAAATCGTAACTTAATCTCTTTTTTAATTTAACCAAAATGCATGAAGGCTTGATCAATCTCACTACTACAAAATTATCTATATATGACGCCAATTATTGGACGGTTATATGCATAACCATCCAATAAATAGACGTGGAGAAATATATTGAACGGTTAAAAAAAACTGTCAAATATATATCTATAATATTGAACAGTTATTATCAAAACAATCCAATATATGCTTGAAAATTTTTATTTTTTTATATTAAGTACATATTAGACAGTTGGATGAGATAACTGTCCAACATGTGTTTAATATATTAAACTATTTATAATAACAATATTCCTATTAGAAAGATATTGTCTTCTTCACTCTCTCAAACAATCGTCTTTCTTCTCCTCTCTCTCTCTTTCTGTCTCTCTCTCTCTCTCAGGTGAAGCCCTTTGCCCTAGTTTTGCAAAACGTCACCATTGAGGTATAGATTGAGCCAAGCAATGGAGCCGTAATCTCCAGACCCTCATGGGAGCCAGAGGTTCCTCTGAATTTGTTGCGGAGATTGGACCACACCTTCATCACGCCGAGACAGGTCATCAAGTTAGGGATTTCTATTGCCATGCTAAGTTGTCAAGGAGTGCACCATCACTGCTATAAAACTTGTCCTTTGACCCATTTCCTTCACACTCTGTTTTATTTTGCATTCCAAGGAAAACATTGGTAATTCAAAAATACAAGGTTTGTCTTTCTCTTTCAATGTTTTTTCTTGTCATTCTTCTTAGGTTTGAACTCTTTTCTTTGATTCTTGTCAAGGCTTGTGGTATGAAAATATCCATTTGTTTATGGAGGTGAAAGGATTCATGCCTTTTAATTTAGCTACTATTTTGGAAATCAATAAGATTGGAGCTAGTGAAAGCTTTTGATTTTGATCTGGGTCTCTTTTTTTTTTATTTATTTGTTTGGGGAGAACAAGATTGGAGCTGCTGTTTCAGAAATCAATAAGATATTGTGGAAAAAGTCTTTTGTGCTTTCGGCAATCTCTCCCTCTATTACGGTGAGAGCCCTTCATTTGTTAGATTATAAATTTTTTTTGTGTTCTGAGTGAATCTTGACATGAATTTTATTTTAACTTTTCTAAACTTGTCCTAGGTATCTGCCAATGAACTATTTTCATTGGACTGATTTTCTGTATTAACAATTGGGATGTATGATCTAAATATGACGACGTGATCTTTTAATTTCTTTTTAGTTTAAATGATCATATTTTTAATAGTACCTATCCCAATTCATTGCCACAGTGTAGTTGGTCGTAACTTAAGGAAATTGAAGCATGTTATTAGTACATGTGTGTGTGTGTATAGGGATTGGTCTAATGTGGTTTTTCTTCTTTTGGGTTTGAGATTAAATTATATTTGGAAGGATTTTAAGGAGAACGATATTGGTATAAATATTGCTTTGGGTTTGAGTTTAATGATTTTGAATGTTGCTGAAGACATTGTTGAAGGGTGGCCTTAGGCATGTGGGAAGAATCGATAGTTTATGCAAAGAGATTGAATTTAAATACTACTCGTTGTGCACACATCCTATAATAATCATTCAAACTGTCTCTAGGATAATAATTAATCAGATTGTGTGCCATAACAACTTTGGCATGTATATCATTTTTACAGATATTTTCCATGACAAGGAATAAAACTTCTTATTCTTTTAAATCATAGCTACTATGTACTTTCAATTTTATTATGTGCCATAGCTACTCATTTTTGTATGCTGTCTTAGAGAATCATGAAGTTTCCTAAATCTTGAAATACTTAAGACAATCATGAGAATCATTCTTTGTTTTATGTGCAAGAATTAGTTTTTCTTCATGTAGTCTATGTCAAAAAAGGGTAATTTTTCACTCATTTCACATAACAGATCGCTTCAGTACAAGCTAATTTTTTGGGATACAAATTAAAAAGGCTGATTCTAATAATAAGGAAAATAAACTGAGGGGCCATTTCTTACTGTTCTCTGACTTTTTGGCTTTTGGTGTAGATATATACCATTTAAAAGTTCAAATCATTTGGCAACATGAGGGACCCAAGGTTGTTTGGTGTCTTTCTTTGAAAATTTAGTGGAATTTCAATCTAAATTAATTATAGTTATTGTTTTTTAGGTATTTTTAAATTATTTTTCTGTCATTGTTAATGAAAGACTGGTTTTGTGTGACAAGACAAGGCTTGAAATGTGATATGAAATGAGAAAACTAAAATGGCATGAAATTATTGCATGTCTGATACAATTCATGGGTATCTTCAAGTACTTTAGTTTGGTGTAAATTTGGGTTAATTCATGGGCTCAAATGATTGCAAGATCTGGGACAGTGGAAATATAAAGCAGTTTTCAAGCTCAACTCAAGGAGGACGCTAACACTACTACAAAGCTTCAGGTATATATTATAATATTTAGTTGTTTTCCAAAATCTAAAGTGCTCTATGCTCAGTCCAATAAAATGATTTATAGAAGTTAAACATAGAAAAAAAGAACATGCTTGAATTGAGTTACATGTTTGAGTTTTATGTAATTGTGAGGCTATTCTAAACTTATTGATTTTGGTTTTGCAGGAGCATGAATGCAACTTTCAAGTTGTTATTTATGTAACCATGAGATTGTTTTTTAGGTGGAAATGTTCATGTTTTTGTATTTGACCTCTTCTTGTGCCCATTTAAATTTATATAGTTGCATTATACTCATTAAAACATATGATACATTAACTATTTTGTCATTGGACATTGATTTGATTTATAAATTTTTGTTTATAGAGCCTTTACGTCAGTATTCATTATAAATCTTGAATTAGTCTCTCATTATAAATTTTAAGTTTTATTGAGTTGTTGGGCATTAAAAAAATGCCCCTATTTTTTTTTAAAAAATATATCATCCAATATTGGACGGTTATTATCATAACGGCCCAATATATAGCTTATATTGGACAGCTATGACCATAATTGTCTAATATAGCTTCCAATACTAGATAGTTTTGCAAATAACCATCTAGTATAGCATCTTTTCCTAGAACACATATGTTGAACTTCATATTGGACGCTATCAAAGAACCGTCCATTATTGGGCTCCTAATATTATATGGTTCTTATAACGATCCAATATTTGTTTTGTGAATGTATGATAGTTGCATATTGAACGATTCTTTTAGCTTATAAAGAATAGTCTACTATACCTTTTTTTTGTAGTAGTGTCTGTTAATAGTAATTCAACCAAACCATCAAGGTTGATGGAAACAAGCTACCACCATTGATTGGGACAGAATAGGTGACTTCTACAGTGATTGGACTGATGGCGACAACTAGGATCGAAAGGGCAACTTCCATTGAGATTGAACCGATGGCTACAACAAGGATCAGATAGGATACTTCCAACTGGACTAGACCAATGGCGACGATCAAAATCGGATGAGTGACTTCTAACAAGACAGGACCAATGACAATGATGGGGATTGGACGCTTGACTTTCACCCAGACCAAACTGGCAGCAATGATGAGGACTAGTGGAAATCACTTGTCTCGTCCCTGTCGATTCAGTCTTCGTGGTAGTCGGCCATGTTGTCCCCGTTGTAGTTATCGATTTAGTCTAAGGGGAAGTCTCTCATTCGGTCCTTGTCATCATTGTCAATTCAGTCCCGGTGGAAGTTAGCCATCCAGTCCTTATCATTGCTTCCAGTCCAGTGTTAGTGGTAGTTGGCCATCCAATCCCCGTTGTCATCGTCAATTTGGTCTCGATAGAAGTTGGTTGTCTGATCTCCATCATCATCGTCAGTTCAGTTTTGGTGAAAGTTGGCCGTCCAATGCCCATCGTCATCATCGGTTTGGTCCCAGTGGAAGTTGGCTATCCAATTCCCATCATCATCGTTGGTCTAATCTTGGTGGTCTGTTGTCCGATCGTCATAGTCGTCGTCGGTCCAGTCTTGTGGTAGTTGGCAGTCTTGTCCTCGTAGTCTCCGTCGATCTAATCCTAGTGAAAATCGATGGTCCTGTTGGTCCTTCATGTTAGTGATTTTTTTCTAATGGACTCTCACGTCCAAATCAATTTTCTTCGATATATATAATTTTGCATATCTAATAATTTTGCATATCTAATTTTGTATTTACTTTATTATTATTTTTTAACATTTATGAAGTGTCTTTTATTATTCACAGAAAATTTAAATTCCCTGAAATGTTATGTTTGCTGCATTCGAAACACAAAATATAAAATAAAAGGGGTGAATAATAAAATAAGCTCTGCAATCGTCTAAAGTCCATACTAATATAATTATTCAAAAGATGGAGAATCTAAATTAAAACATTTAAAATTTATCATGTTTTGAGTCCATGAAATTTGACGTAGCTACATTCCAAACGTAAAATATAAAACAAAAGGGGTGGATAGTGAGTGGCCAAGAATGAAACATGGTATAATCATGGGAGGCGCTACATTGAAGCCAAGGGGGAAGGTTCGGAGAAAATTATAATAAAGGTTCATGTCTTCCAATATTTTTCATTTTTTGGCCTAACTATTTTGCACCTCTTAATCTAACTTTAAAGACTTTCAATTTAAAATTTTTTAATTATTTTTAAATTATTAATTTTAAACATGTTGCATCCCATAGCCTAGGGTCTTGGCATTGCCGCTGGGTATAATTAGCTACAAAATGTAATAGCAATATTGACAACAACACATATATGTTGTTATTTATTAAACTGAATTTTTTTTTGGTGGATCTGCAGTATGCTTTCACATGACTAATTATTCATGTACTTTTTTAAAGAAGTAACGTTGATTCCAATATAATATAGTTTTTTTATGATTTTTGGACCATTTTTTGACTGCAATAATTGCAATATTATTATACCTTAAAAATGTTAAAGAACAATTTTTTAATTAATAGCCGTAAATAATTTTATTTAAAAAATTAAAAAAGAAAGTTGATTCCTGCACATCATTTATAGAACCAATATTTTTTTTTATGAAAATAGAGGCAATATTTTTCCTTGTTAGTTAATCAGACCCAACAAATTTCACATGACTAGCAAACTATCCATGTACTTTTCAAAGGAATTGAAAATGAAATGGGACAATAATTAGTTTCACCCACACATACATTGGTTAGATTATTAATTAGCATCCAAATGTTGACCCATTTGAAACAAGAAGTTTTATAAAATTGCAAGGAATGTCGCAAATAAATGTCGAGCTCGAAGAGTCGCAGCCAGCTGTAAAAAGTTCTGTATGCATGTTTTATCCCATTTGACATGATTCTTTGTCTCCCACAAAGAAGAGGTTAATATTATATTCCCACAAATTTCTCCAAAGCGTCGTCTGCCACAAAAAAAAAAACATAATTAACCATGAAAATATAATTAACATCTAGAAGTCTAGAAGATAAATGAGAAAATATAACAATTACGGTGCAAATATTTTGATGTCTTTTCTTTTATTTTTATTGAAATAACTAAATTGCTTTCTCTTATTTATTGTATGGAATAAAAAGTGCAACTTAAAACATTTTCCAGTACACTCTGTAAATCTTGAATTTACTCTCATTAAAAAGATATCGACCGTCTATCTTGTTATATCTCTTGTTGGTGTGAGACATCATTGAGTAAATTAAGCGAGAACGATGTCGTTTTAGTGTTTTTGGTTAGGCCGCCTACAATCATAACACGAGCCTCGGTGTGTGTTTTTGTGTGTGTGTGTGTGGAACCAGCTTGGTAGAGGTAGACCCACCTTTTGATTTTAATGTCATTTGTGTGTGTGCAGACTTCAGTTAAAGACTTCATAAAAGTAGACTACTGGCCGGAGATGCATTTCTGATAGTTTACCATTTCCATTCTTAAAGCTGCTTAACTTCTTCCTGGTTTATACCTCAACCTCATCTCTTGCTCTCTCACTACTTCACTTTGTTCTCTTATCTCTCTTCTCTCTTCTAATTAATCCTCTAGGTAAGTATTCTCTCTTCTGATCTCATCTTTGTGCTTTTGCTAATTTTATCTCCATCTTTGTGTTTCACAACACGGTGGGCAAATTTGACTTTTCACAATCTATTTTTGTTAGTCTAAATGAAATCATCTTTGGTTGAAAAGTATGTGTATATGGGTTTTTCAAGAGTATGAAGCTATAAAGATATGTTACTGTGGGAATACAAAATTCTCTATTCGTGAAGCCGTTGATATTGATATCAAATTTACTTTTAGCTGAATAAAAGCTGAGGGTTCCGTTACATTAACAAGTCTCCTCGTCCCCGTCATTAATACAACATTATCACGGCAGTTACATTAATATAATTAATAATATAATAATAGTTAATAAATACAATTACTACTTATATTAATAAAACAACAAGCTGAGCTGTGGGGATAAATTAGCAATTAATTAATAACAGTACTTTCTCCGTTCTTATTTATAAGTTACTTCCAACATATTTATTAAAACTAAAAAAAACTTTAACCTTATTAATTTTATCTTAAAATTTAATAAGTTTTCATCTTTACCCTTAATAAATATTTTTAAATCTAAATTTTTTTATAAGATTTATAAAAATTTAATGAAATATTCAATATTTATTTTAAAAATTGTCAATCTTAATTTTCACTGTATGGTTGTCGTGACTGAATACATATACTTTACACAATGTGGTATGTTATTATTTTCTATTAATTGCAACTAAAGTGTGTTAAAATATTACCAACTTAATTAAGAACATGTTTTATTTCTGTTTCAAAAAATTACTTTTAAATAAAAAAATTGGGTGAGTAGTTTGGATTTTAATATTTTAAAAACCATTCTAATTTTTTATTTTTAAAAATTATGAAATGAATTGTTTTTAAAAGCATACTATATTTGAGTATTGGAAATTATCATTAAGCGTCAGTTAATCACTATCATAAACTATCACCATTAATTATTGACACCATCACTACCGGCCAATTTTTTAAATAATAAAAAGTTTAGATAATGCTATTTTCTAATTATCATAATAAAATATATTTCTTTTTTATTTCGTTCTGAAAAACAATTTTAAAAACTATCTTATAAAACAACATTTAGAAACAAAAGAAAAGAGAAACAATTAAACAAGCCCATAGCCATTTCACTCCAATGAAAAACTTCTTAGTTTATGATAATTCTTTTCTGCTTTAGTTCGTACACATGATATGATATGGCTCATCGGTCATACACACCCCCCCCCCCATATATCGAGTGTGTGTGGTTATGTTTATGCTTATGTTTTTTTTTTTTTTTTTGGTTGAGCAACTACTTAGTGATATTCATACAAGTAGACATTGCACAAAGTTATTGTGATATTTTTGGAAGCTCAATCAATTTCAGCTGTCCAGCCGTTCTTGTCTTCAAGATCACCTGATTGGATGCCTCTAATCATTCTAAACAGCGCTCATTGATGTTGTTTCATCTCCAATTTTAAATTCAACCCTGCAAAAACATAACAATATCACATTTTTCTTTTTTAAATTTTACACGTCGACTTTGTAACATCTCTCGTACGTGTATAAGGTGTTTTGATGCCATTAAGCCATTCAGGTTTTGGCAATTAACAATATCAATTAGCATCGTTTTTTGCTAATATTCTCTTCTGGAGAGGATATTTATACTTGAAAAAGGAAGTCAAATATAAATTATAAAATAAATGAAAATATTATTAATAAATTCAGTTGCTTAATATGGTTTAAAAAGAAATATAGTATTTTAATCTATATATATAAACTCTAAAAGACTGCTCTATTTATGACCCATAAGCATTACGCCTTATATCTTAGGTTTCGGACTAGTATACAAAAGGCATTGCAGTTTGGATTTTATGAATAGTTGCTTGCTAACAAGTTTATATATATATAAATAATATAGGATGATAAAACTTCTAGCCATCAATTTGCCTCAATTATCAATTTGGTCATTCAGTTTAATTTTAATCAATTTGATCTTTTAGGTTTAAGTTATTGATTTGGTCCTTGTTATTTAAACAGAAGTAA
>NW_026556371.1:0-37348 GCF_029017545.1 Prosopis cineraria
CCCTCACTCTCATTTCTCGTTATAAACAAACTAAATTTTGAACCCTCACTTACTTAGTTCCAATGTACACTCTGATATTTGATACTGTTTAGGTTAAAATCTAAATTTTGATCTAAGCCCACCTCAAGTTTTTAGAAGAGATAAGGCGACGACCACTTCAGGCAAATGGAACAAGTGGAGGAAGTTTAAATAAAACTGTCATAAGTAACTCTAGAAAAGTGAAACGTGGAGTCGTGAGAATAATTACTACTTTGGTTATAAATTGGAAGCAAGACTCGCACAACACAAAAATCTCTCCAATCCTTTCTACACCAAACCAAAACCATACAAAGACATCTTATAGGCACTTTCCCTGTAGAATTCTATGTAGTTCTTTTAAATTAGCATGCATCGCGCGCTTCAACTTGTTTCTTCTGTTTTTTTTTTTTTTAAATTTTACGGTAAAGTTCCTGCAATGTATTCCGAAACAATGTAATAATACCATACCTGTTCTCGTTATGCCATTCTTGCACATTGATCCATCCTTATTTTTATTTTTATTTTTATTTTTTGGCACTTGTATATAAGGAAATTGTGGGAAAAAAAATCCTTGAAATTTACCATTTGATTTAGAAGCCAAGTTTGATGAATTTATTAAGGAAAACCTGCTCTGACATGCTAGCACAAAACGATACACATGAAATGTCATATCCAAGGATATATACCGGCCAATCTGTAATGCTTTGCATGTGGTCATTTTACTTAACTCTCTCCGTTAACGAAGATATCAATTTTTTTTTTTTAAGAGATTGAATATTAAAAATATAAAATATTTTTAATATTTTAAAATATAGTTATTATATTTTTTTTAAGTATTCTTAATGAATATATCATTTTATATTTATTTTAAAGTAAAATATTCTATTAAATAGAGGTAAATATGAAAAGACAATTTTAATTTAAAAATATGTAATTATTTTATTGAAAAATAAGATTTAATTAAAAATATTTTATATTTTTATTAAAATAAATAACTACTTATCAAAATTATTGTATCATATATATCATATCATATCATACACAATACACATACATTAAAGGCGCGGTTGGATTTGATATATATATTTTTTTAGAAGCGTGTTTGGTTGATATTAATATATTATTTTATCTGGAAATTAGAAGAAGGATTTTCTAATTTTAAGGATGATATGAACTACCAATTATTATTATTAATTTGATTGATTGGGGATTAATGACTTAAAAAATTTATTTAAAGGCCAATATTTTGAAAATCCTTCAAATGTGAGTGAGGATTGTTAGTCTTACGAGCACGTAAACTGTTGTGAAAAGGTGAAATTGTTAATCATATTCATACACCACACTCACTGCCCATTCCCTAACATTTAAACAATGGAAAGGAGTCAACTTGTGTTCCTTAGTTTGCAAAGGAAGAAAAATTAAGTTATCTTTGATACACGTCCAAGAGTCAATCAACATTATTCTAAATAAAAAATAGGGAAAAAAGTTACATACTAATGCTTAAATATTTAAGATACTTTTTTTTTAATTAAATGTATGGATCTTATATACACACACTATTTATTCTGTAAGGAACTTTTTTTATATTAATATTATAAACAGGTTAACACTTTTATATATACATATATATATATATTACTCCCTCAATCCAGTGTATTTTTTCAATAAACATTTTTCCCAATTCTAGGAAGTATCACAAGATATTTCCAGATACACCCATAATGAATTATTAAACCATAATCAAAGAGTGTTTTTTTTCTTGGCCAAATAATCAAAGCATGTTTGGAATCATGCTGATTATTACATTTAATTAATAATAAAATTGAAAAGAAACAAACAAAAAAGGATATCAACCCACTTCAATAATCAATAACTTTACTGATATCCGTAAATTTTAAAATGAGGTCATATAAGACTTGCTTCCTCCATCCTTTTTACCCAATTTTAAAAATAATATTATCCTTTTTAATTCTAGAAAGTATTATACCGTTTTCTCAAATATACCATTAATTAATATTTAATTAGAGTTGGATTTAGAAAAGAAAAAAAACATAAATGACTTTGGGAAAAACTTATATACCTTGCGTTATATACTTAACATCCTTGTTTTTAAATGAATCTAGATGTTTTATAAATTATTTATCTTACAATAAATTCTTCTTATTAATTTTATTAACATATTAAGATTTATTTGTTGTTATTTGATTTGATATTTGTATACTAAATATATTATATATATATATATCTAAGTATATATTCTCTCCATTAAAAAATATAAAACATTTTTAATTGAATCTCACTCTTCAATAAAGTAATGATCTACTTTCAAACTAACTATATTTTTTCATATTTATCCTTATTAAACACCCTATAATAAATATAAAGTCATTATTAATAGGGGTACTTTTGAAAAATGACAATAATTATTACACCTCAAAAGATTAAAAATGCCTTATATTTTTTAACATTCAACTCCTCAAAAAATGCCTTACATTTTTTAACAAAGGGAGTAAGTCTCACCTAATGACTTCTTTGGTGTCCATAAACTTGAAAAATAGATATTGTATTAAGAGATTGGGAAAGTATATAATTGAAAACATAGAAAGATACAATAATCTTTTTGTTAAAAAATATAAGATATTTTTAAGGGGTTTAATGTTAAAAATATAAGAGATTTTTATTTTTTTAAATTTGTAATTATTACCTTTTTCTTAAAGTTTCTTAATAAATAAATTACTTTATATTTATTTCAGACTAAAACACCTCATTAAATAAGGATAAATATGAAAAGATAGTATTAGTTCAAAGATAAGTAATTACTTTATTAAATGATGAAATTCAATTAAAATACCTAATACTTTTGAATTAAGGAGTATTTTTTAAGCATGAATAATAATGCAACTGACTTCAAATTTTATATACTTATATAGCTTGCTCATACCTATACTCTGTTTAAAAAAACATAGGAAGCATAAAATACAATGTTGGATATGTGGACGATAAATATTAAACAATATTTAGCAAAAGGAGAAGATACTTGGCCTTAAAAATATAGAAATTGAGGGAAAACTGAAAATAAAAGGAACAGAAGACAGAAATGCCCACGCTCCAAAAATTACGGAAGAGGGAAGATGCGGTCGATGGGTCGGGACCAATGACAGATTCGGGAATTGACCAATGGAGGACTAGGCTGCAAATGAAAACATAAAAATGGGGACCAAAATTTATTTTATTTTTTCACAAGTAAAATGTACAATTTTTACCAAAGAGTAGTTGAAGTGTGTGGGGGGCAAGCAAATGAATTGAAAGGTACAGTGAAATCAAAGAGAGACTGACTTTCTTAGACGAAATTAATTTTTTTTACCAACTCCTTGACAAAATTAATAAAGAAAGCAACTCTTTATTCTTACTCCTAGTCATTTCCCATTAAAATGAGAGATACACATCCAAGCATACATTCAAATATATCAATGTCTGGTTTGAATCTAGAATATCATTCAAGTGAGACAGATGATGCTAACAGCTAATCGTTGATAAGAATACAACTTTTCACATACCAAACAAACATGCACAAAAATTTGCCAGATATTTTTCTCAACTACCATTTGTTTTGGGCTAGAAAGATCACCACACACATTTACATATAGAAAGATCGTTTGATGCTTATAAAGTAGAGAGAGAACAATTTTTTTTTATCATATTTATAAAATATGTTATTAATTTTTATTATAAATTTTTTCTTTTACCAGACCCTATCAAATATTAGTGAAGTTGTGAGAGAAAGTGCATTACTAAAATATGTATATTTGATAGGAATGAAGTTAAAAATTTATGAAATTTTTTAAAAAAAATAATAAATTTTAAGTTTTTATTTTATTCAAATGAAACATGTTGAAACTTATCTGTAAACATAATCAAAAGATTTATATGCATGTATCAAATTATAAAATACCAGGAAGTCTTGTTAAATTTTGATCATGTTGAACTTGATAAATCTTTTTCGAACAACGTTTGATAATGTAGAAGAGTTTTTGATGAAAATGAAAAAAAAAACAAGGTGAAAATTGGGTTTTAAAAAATGTTTAGTATGCATGCAAAAGTGAGTCATTTTTTAGGAAGGAAGTAGGGAAAAAATAGGTTCCATATATATGAAAGCAAAAATGTTAGTTGGAATAATCACATTCAAGCACTATTTGAAAAAATTATTTACGAACAATAACTAATATAAAATGTATTGTTATTAAAATAAAAATATAATTTATTTTTTTCTTAAATAAAATGTATTGTTAATTCTTATTTATAAATAATCCATTTGAATGGTCTTTAAATACCGTTCTTCCATATTAGTTTTATCAATCTTGATAAAATCAGTTTGTTTAAAGAAGTGATATCCATTGTATCAAATATACTTTGTATTTTTATGTTCACTCTCACTTCTTTGTTCTTGGTTTCATACTACAAAACAGCACTTTATGTAGTTGGCTCAAATCTGAAGTGGGAGATGAAACTAGCACATTTCTCACTGGTCTTCTAACTAGATCTCTATCATGTCAAATCGAACGAGCTTTAAAAGTTTGTGCGGTTTGTTGTGAAATATTTTTTTTTTGAAGTAATATTTGTTATTTTTCTCAAAATAGAAAATAGATTGTAATCTTGGAAAGTTGGTAGTTTATTTGTTTTAGTGGTACGTTTATTAAATGTTACATAAAATAATAATGTCAAATATGATAATATCATTGGTAAATTGAGGTCGTTTTGAATAAAAAGAAAAAACTTATTTACATAATATGTTTATTTTAATTAAATTAAAACACGTTGTTTTTTATATATTATTTATTTTATAATAAATTTTTATTTTTAATTTAATTAACATATTAAGATTTACTTTTTCATCATTTGATTAGTTATAAATATATTAAATATATAAGATTAACTACATAAGTCTTACCCTAAAAAAAAAAAAAATCTTCACAATCATCATCATTTAATTTATAAATAATATATAACCTTAAAAATAAAACCATCATTTCAAGAGCTTTGTTTGCCATTAAACAGTCTTACAAATATTTTAGGTCAACAAAAATAAATTTATACTTAACTTTAGTTACACTTGATGAAATTGAATGACAATTTGATTCCATTGTTTTTCTTTCCAAATTTTTTTGATACTTTTTTTTAATACAAGATCATGAATAACTGTGTGAGGTTAAGTCAGATCAAAACACATAAGAGTGACATTCATGCAAAGGATTTTCAAAGATTGAGATGTGTGTGTTGTTATTCAAAATTTAATAAACCAATCAATTTGCACAATTATTAGATTCTTTAAATATATAATTGAAATTGATGACCTAATCTCTTATGATGAGGGCTCTTATTTTGCTTATAACTTAGTTGAAGGGGTGATTGGGATTGTGGTGATATTTGATAAGACTTTAGTAGAATCAGAGTAAACTCTTTTGATGCTTTGTTCCTCTATATTTATATACAAAGTTTGATTATTAATTACATATGTTACTTATAATTTATAAATACAATCACACATTATCGATTTTCTTACGTATATCAATTATTGCATTAACAAAAGATATATATTTACCCAATACTTTACATACCACTCCCCCCATCTCAATAAGATAATCTTACAAGTGATTCAGTATATCAAAATATAAAATAATTTAATAAAAATAAAATTTCATTAAATATATTTTTTTCAACATTATTCTTTTTTTTTCTTATTGTATTTTCCCTAGATTATGAAATGAATGATACTTTAAAAAATTTAGATTTGCATTCTTTAAAAAATATAATTATAAAGTATATTTAACAAGATACTATAATTTTATCTAAAATGTCTGAACTATTTTTTTTGTTTTTATGAGACCCCAACCTAATAGTATTTTCATGGTTAATTAAAATATTTAAAAGTTTTCAGCAAATTAGCTCAAGGTCAAGCCTTCCCCCGAGCAAAGACAAAATAACAAGTCGATCAAGAAAAAGTTAAAAAAAAAAAAAATAAATATCATTACATCATATTATCCATAAGGCTACAACAGTAAAAAAAAATATCTATCTGTATTACTGCTTTTCCACTCTCACTGTTACTCACCACCGCTCGTCCCCTCCCACGGCCATCGCCGCCATCTCCGTCCCCTCCTCCGCCGTCGCCACTGATACATAATCTCACGAGAACTGAGACTTGACAAATCAACCACATGAAAATCTAAAAATAAAAAAAAAAGAAAAAAAAGTACAGCAGCGAACGAGAAATTTAAATCTAGTCCATGGCATTAGGACCAGCACAAGCTTTCAACACTGGACTCCATATCCATTGCACCAAGAACTTCCTTCCGTTTCTTCCGTTCAAATTGAACGTTCTTCCCTTCCCGTCCTTCGTTACTTGCCCAATGTACCCTCCACCACCTCCGGTACCGTACAACCCCTCGCACAAATCCCCGATCTCCGTCGGAGCAGTCGGGTCCTCGCCGGCGTACCACGCATTCACCAACGGATTTGATGAAAGCTCAGCCAATTCATGCCCAATCACGCTGACCATCCCGTCAACGCCGACATCACTGTTCGGCGGCGTCAAAGCTCCAGGTCCTCCGCCGGCCATGTACCCAGGGATCGCGAAGGGGTACGCGCAAACCTCCGGGCACTGCTTGCCGGAATTCCCAACCCAAGCATAGGGAAGAGTGTATCCCACCACGGACGGGAAAGTGAAGTAATGGAATCCACAAACGGCGCGGCAGAAATCCTGCATCATCACGTCCTGCGAAGTTAAAACAAGGTAGATCCCCTTCCGGTGATCGACGGGGAACGGAGCAGATCGGACGGCAGAGGCGATAACTTGCTGAACAGACAGCCGCGTGAGCTGATTCCCATGGGAGTACTTCAGATCGGAGTACTCCCCAGCAATGGTGAGCGTCCGAGAGATATTGGCCCCAGTCTGGTCAGTGTACAGCGACACAGTGCGCCACCAGTCAGCGACGGAAGGCGACGGCGCGTTAGGAGTAGAGATAGAAAGAAGAAAATCTTTAATGAGAAGCTTCTGAGGCTGAGCCCATTTGCCGTACCAGATCAGGTAAACGTTAATCGGAGAGGAGAGAACCGGACCCATGTGGTACCGGAGGCGGACGAGGTCGGAGGAGCCCTCGTAGCGCTTTGAGGAAAAGAGCGCTGGTGGAGGAAGCTTAGGGTTGAACTTTGAATACTGAGCTTTAGTATTCAAAGTCTGACACTCTATATTGAAACAGCCACCTGCATCTAACATATATGCAGTAACAAGAAGACACATATAATTGAGCATCATGCCAAGTAATAAAAGAAATCTAAGAGACAGCATCATGGTGTTAGGTCGGCGGCGGCGACAGTGGTGGTGGTAATGGAATGAAGGAGAAGGGGAGGGAGAGGGGATATATATAAATGAAGAAGTGGGGATGGGGAGGAAGTGAGAGTGAGGGAATGGGCTGCTGACAGCTGCAATATTGGGTTTGTGTGGGGGAGGGAGAGAGGGGGGGGGGGGAGAGAGTCATGGAACTTTTTTCTTTCTTTTTTTTAAGAGAATGACAAGAAGCTGCTAATTTACATTAAGTTTGACGTGTGAAACTTTAAAAATATATAAATTTAATTTTTAATTTTATAATTACATTATAATAAATTTATAACTTTTGTTTTAAATTTTAATAAAAATTTATTTTTTAATCATGTTAAGATTTAAAAAATAAGTTATAAAATCATCATGACGAAATTGTAAGATTAAAAAATAAAATTATAAATTTCTAAATTTTAACATTTGATATCTGATTTAAATTAATTAATTCTCTTGAGACTTATTCATTCTGTCTCTATATATAATGTGTTTTTAATTAAATCTTACATATTAATAAAGGTTTGTTATTTAATTAAATTTACATAAAAATACAATAATTTTTTAATTTTATTTTTAATAATATCATAATAATAATAGATAAAATATATAATTAATAATTTATTTTATTTTTTAAAATAAAAAAATAGTTTAATTATTTAAAAATATTATTACCATCATAAAGGTAAAATAAGCTTTTAGAAGATAGACTGAGGAAGTATTTGTAATTCTCCTTATTTCTCTCTCTCTCTCTCGGCTTTCGCTTTCCCTTTCTCTCTCGTGTTGGAGCCATCCTTTTCTCTGTTCTGTAACCTGTTGGGTTTTGAAAACTTTGGCTCAATCTTTTTTTGGCCCCCGGAATCTGTCTTCTTCTTTGTTGACCCTTTCGTTACATGTGTCGCTCTGTTTTTTTTTTTTTTTGGGAAACAGTTGAAGGAAAAAAAAATCCAAACAACAAATGATTAACATAAATTCATGGGCTTTATATGTGTTCACATTTACTACTTAATTATATGTCAAATATAATTGTTTATAATCAAAAGATTCTTGTGAGCAAGTAAAAAGTAAAAAAATGAATTTATTATAATTTAACATATTATTATTATTTATTTGTTGCAACTAATGATGATCAAATAATTGTAGGTAACGTGACTAGTTAAAATAATGATTGAAAATTATATTTAAATCTTTTACATGAGAAATAAATAACATTTGTTTCTTGTTATTTATTTTTAATTTAGAGAACTTAATTAATATTTAGTTTCTTATTTGTAGATTTTTTAGTTGTTTTACGTAATTCTAAATATATTTTTTAATCAATTAACAATCAAAATTATTTATTATTAATAATAAGAGTAATATTATATTATTTTTAATTATTGAATGGGAACATTACATTCAAAAAAAATTTAGAATCTGAGATAATTTTAAAAATATTATTTCAAGTGTGAAACTGTCGCTTAAGTAATTATTTTACTTTCCCTGATCTTTCTTCTTGCTCGGCTTTTTCTTTTTACTACTTTCATTAAACTATTCGATTGGACTGACTAATTAAAGCATCGAACTTGTAGTAATGCCGTGAGCCAGTAGACTACAATGAGTCCCTTCAGGGACTTCAACTCATCAACGACATGAACAAGATTAATTTGACCTTGCAAGAGCATGAGACCCACAAATAGAACAATGGTCCGAATTGGGAAATAAAATAATATAGTAAGAGGCGTGTCTTGCGGTTATATTAAAAAATAATATTTTTTAAGGGCTCTAAATACAATTTAGAAACATTAATTATGATAAAATCATGGTTTATCAAGTTTTAATAATGACTGTGTTCTTACTTTTCAATTAGAGGCGTTGGACTCAAAACATCTGTGAACAATAACCAAAAAATAAAAGTTAGTTAACTTTGCTTGATAATTGAGAAAACATTTGGGACTTTATGATAAAATGAAAAGAAATAATTATTTAATGAAATGGAGTAAGGTAGAGTGTAATAGAACAAAATTTTTTATTGTTTGAGAATTTTATGATAGGAAGAAATAATCTTACATGACCATTATTTGAAAATTATAACAAAATGGATGGAATGAAATGGATTAAAATTTTTTTCTAATATTATCCATATGATTAAATTTAAAAAAAATAATAATGCCCATTAAATATTATAATACTTTTCAAAAAAAATAATAATTGAAATTAATAAGCAAAGCAAGGTATTGGAGAATTAAAAATAAAAAGAAAGAGTAAATAATAGAGTTACTCAAACAAATATGCTTGTTGCACAAAAAAAAAAAAATAGAGTCATAAGGTTGAGACTTGAGAGGGAGGAGAGAGAGATGCTAGGAATGAGAAAGATAGGCAAGAGGAGAGATGGATGGAGAATAAAAATAATAATAGATGAGAATTTTTTATTTTATTTTCGGTGGAGGTTATGAGTGATTTTATAAATAAAATAATTATATTATGTTATTTTATATTTAATCCTCTCAATTTGAGTGTTAAAAAAATTGAACTGTAAATGACAAAAGAGGGTTTTAAAAGTTACTCCTTTCCACTTCACCCTTAAAAAAAAAAACAGTTTTTTTTACAAACAATAGTTTAAATCTTTCAACCATCCCATTTCATCCTAAAAGAAATCTTCCAAAGAAGGGTAGCCCGCCATTGCCAATTTGCCCGGGAAATCGGAAACTTTACTTGAACCCTATTGATACACATAGCATCATCCAAGTGCTGTAAACTTGGGCTGAATCTCGACGAGATCAATCGCGCAAGAGCAACCACAAGGTTTGTCACTGAAAGTTCTCTGTTCTGGTTTTCATTATATGGTTCATGTAAAGATATGGGATTCCATTTCCTGAAACTTAAAATCTTGCCTTCGTCTCTTTTCCTCTGGCTATGGATAGATTCTTATCCTTTATCTGGCATTTTCGCCATTGCGGATCCGATACTTTTCCTCATGTGGTAACTTGAAATTACGGGCTGAGAATTTTGTTTGGAATAAATGCTGGTATATTTGTAGTTTCACCCGAACATCTCAGATGCTATTTTTTTAGGATTTATTGTGAATTATACGAAGCATCGATTCTTCAAATTGTCACACACTTCAAATCGCTTATGATTTTTTTTAATACATATTTTGTTATATCTATTACAGTGTCTTTGGGATGTGGAATTTTGTATCAATGCTAGATTGTGATTGTTATTTTGAAGTTACAACGGAAGCTTTGAGACAATGTTAAAATACTTCTTGAAGTATGACTCTGCATCAAAATTGGCCAATATATATATATATATAATGGAAAAAGATAATTCCATTTCCATATAAAGTGATTTCCACCACCACTTGTTAGAACAAAACTATGCTCTCTTGGCCAAAAAAAATTGGTTCAATTGACAGAAATGCGACTCATATCACATTAGTGTGGGGGTTTGAACCTTGCCATTGATGTAAGTATTTTGTTAGTGGTCTCTATATAAGTGTTATTGGACCGACAAGGGTTTAATGAACTCCTATGACCCTACTCTTCTAGATTGCCGTTTTTTTTTTTTTTTGTTTTTGGGGAAAAAATAGCCTCTCAAATAGGGCAATCTATTCCTAAGTTACATTGACGTAATTACTGTTTCCACGAGAATATGACAATAAAGCGCTACATTTAGCAACAGATGAGAAGCTCGTAATTATAACAACCTGTGTTTTTATGTTCTGTCTTTATAAGTTTGGTTGGAATAGTTACTTATGGAGCTAGCTATCTCATCTACTTCATTATTACACTTACTACCGCCTTCAATTACCTCTTAAATTTTATTTATCCTTAAAATCTCTCTTATCCATTACTTTCAAAACATTTAAGACAAATGGTAAAGTGAAGAAGCAAAAATAATGCTTGATCTGTGGATTCTGTGCTTTAAAGTCTTGGGCATTTTTTAAATAATATTCTCTCGAGAAGCTGATTACATCTTTACTCCTCTAATGAGATTCTCTTACCTTATGAAGTCATTTTTCTGCAAACATTTAAAGACATTCAGCTTCATAGTTCAAATGATACTTTAATGATGAGATTTTGCTATATCTTTAGTGATTCACATATAGATAATGGGTGTCAGTCCGTGTGCTAACACAGCTTATAGGTGTAAAGTAATTAGTTTTAAATAAAACAGACCAGATTTGTCGCTTAAATCATCCTTATGTTGGGAAAACAATATTTTCAATTGCTTGAATGAGATTAAGCATTTTACTTTCCTGTTTGGTTTGTTGTTATAACCCAGTACATTTGTTAGAGATTATTTTTAATGCTACAACGTAATGAAAAAAGAGTATCTCCCAATTTGAATGATTGAATTGAAAAATCTAGTGTAGTGTTAATTATTATTATCCAATTTTATTTCTCATTAGATAGATATTCATTTTTGTCACCCAAAAAAAAAATATAGAGGGTAGGAATCTTGTAATGTGACATGCATTTGCTTTTTAAATTCATGATTGAAGCTAAAAGTTAGTTATACTAAATTATAAGGAATGCAAATGATGTTGGCCTGCTTCTCCTTTAATAGGAATGCTGAAACAGAACTGCTTCATTTTGAAAGCAGAAGATATATTATAAAATTTGATAGGCTAGAGTTTAGTTCGAGATAAGGGATAACTAAACTCAAAAGTGTGCGAGGCTTTGCATGAAACTTGATGAAAACAATACTTTGTTTTTCGAGAAAATATCTGCAATGAAAGCATCCCATCTACTTCATAGTTTTGTATTGGGGCTTACTTGAACACAGAGACGCACAACGTGCACTCACATGATTTTCAGAGTACATTGGTCATATTATTCATTTATTCAGATGTCAAAATAACCTAGGATTTAAGGTCCAAGCAGTTTACAGAGATTCTACTTAATTCCCTTGATCCTAGGAGTATATTATCTAACCAATGGCAAAACAATAAAATCAGAACCAAATTGCAACAACAAGGTTTATTCCACTAGGTGGGGTCACTTATATGAATTGCACAATGCTGTTGCGTTCTTTCAACAACCAAACCTTTGTAATAACAGTTAGAACAGATCTCTGATTGGGTTAAATGTTGGAGAGTAGATGTTGATCATTCCAACTTGGTGCTAAGGGCCTAAGACCTTCAAACTTTGATCTTTCAGTGAATATGGGGAACAAGGCACTTGAGCACGTGGAGACTCCCTGGGGATTGGTTTCTTAAAGTTGAGCTTTAAGCATGGGATTATATTTGATGATTTGAGTATTTGCTTTCAATTTGGGGCATGATCAGTCTTGGCAAGTTTATGTTTATGCTAGGTGCATAGTTATGGGGTCTTAAACTAGGTTGCATAGATACGGGTACGAGTATCCGATACGATACGGCATGATATGGGGATACGGCAAATTTTTAAAATTTTAAGATACGGGTACGGGAATATTTATAATGTATATTTCAACATTTTATGATGTAAGTATAGGTATTTTAATTTTTAAACAAGAATTTCTAAAGCAATATAAGAATATTTATAGTAATTAACTAAAATATTAAGTGTTTTTTCAAGTTTTTAAGTGATATAGTAAAAAATTATTGAAAAAAAATCATATAACAAATGTTAGAATATGGGATACGTATGCTGGAGTATCTTACAAGTATCGTATCGGATGCGTATCGGATACGGGTACGTTTACATTTTTGAAGTATCCGTGCTACATAGGTCTTAAACCCTTTAAAATCATAAACATGCCAGTTAAAAGTTATTAATGTCACTTGAAAATGTTGAAAAGCCTGAAACTATTCTTATAGAATGCACTAACTGCAGAAAATAATCCATACGATTTGTTTGCCTCGTTAAATTTGGCTGCTTAACTATTGGCTTATTACATTTTGCAAGAGCAGGTCATTTGTTACCTTAATAGGTTAACATTTAGACTGACTTGGCTATTGTGTTCTAACAATATGTGAGCGCGTGTTTCTGGAGGGACTTGTTACTATAATTTTTTATGTTGTTTACGTACTTTTTCTGTGCAAGCAAGCGCCATAACCAGTTAAAATCTATTTCTGGATTTGCAAAATGCATGGTATTTTATACGGAAGGGGGAAATAAAAAATTTAAATTGACTTTGTTAACTCAAAATATGCATGTTGTTGATAGAGGAAGTTAGAAGGGTTATCATTGAGTAACCCTAGGAAGAATTTAATATCTGACAAGGACTTGTAGTCATGTTTAAACAAATATCTAATCCATTCAAACCCTTGTCAGTATTAAATTCTTTCAGGGATCTTTCATTGATATTTTCCCAAGTTAGAAAGCATGGTTATTATCATGTCTGCTTGTGCATTTTTCTGATTATCCTTTTCTTTTCTAAATGCTCTGGTCCTTTGGTAGATGGAATTCCAATACTTATTATTGGTGAGGCAATGGTGGGATTTGCGCCAAAAGGCCATAGCTTTGCTCATGTGTGTTGTCCATTACTATTTCATTCGGATGTCCCGTAAGAGAAAAATAAGTCACAGTACGAGGGGCTCCAAGAGAAGAATGAAGCACTCAAAGAAAGACACTGAATTTAGCAAAATAGTCATAGAGGGAATATCTGAGATTGCAAACGCACTAAGAGAAGGAAATGCTATCCGAAGAGAGAGCTATAGCTACAAGCTGCCACAAATTTCAGGGGAAGAAGCTTGGAATTTGATCCAGGAATGTGGATGTGACATCGACAAGCTGCCAGAGATTTACTGTTTTCTCATGAATGACCAAAACAAACTTACAACAGTTGTTCAGTGTCCAGCCGAAGCACGCAAGGCTGTGATCATGGAAATGGCCTTTGGTTCCCCAAATACATCCTCCTGAACAGTGATCATGGTAATATTTTTGAACTGTGTTCTGAGCATCTTTGTTAGCATGAGACACCATGTTGTAAAGTCTAGCATTTTGTTGATATTTTATAGTATGCTCTAAGCTTGAGCATTTTTGTTAGCATGTGGTACCACTCGAAACTTACTTTATATGATGTTACTTGATATTCTCAAATGATATAACGTCAGTGGCTACCAGTACCATCTCGCACAAATTAAAATTACAGTGAGTTGACTCGATTCTCTTTTGTAAATTAAAACGGGGATTTTAGTTGATGATTGGCATTTGATTTGATTCTCTCTGTTTTTTTTTACCTTGATTTGATTCACTCTCTCTCTTTTTTTTTAACCTTGATTTGACTCTCTTGTCAGTGATATTTGTTGTAAATAAACAAGCGGGGAGTGATTCTTTCTTGTTTATGGCATTTCGTAAATAATGTAAATACAATTTTTTCCTGTCTGAAATTAGTTTTCTATACAATTTGGTGACGACGTAAATTTAACGAGTATGATAATAATTTGGGGAGAATGACTGTTAGATCCTAAAATAATGAATTAATGATAGTACAGTACTCAACAAAATTTTGTACAAAGCAAATTATAAATATCAATTTAAATAGTTATAAATAAAATTTTTGTTACAATTTAAAAGTTATATTTGATATTTAAATATTTATTTACAATTAAAACTCTTGAATTTGTAATAATCTAAATTGATATTCTAAAATTTATTGAGTATTTAACTGTTATTAATTTAATATTTTGGGACTTAATTGTCATTTTTTTGACTAAAGAACTTAATTGTCATTCTTCCAGTTATTTTTATTAGAACTTCCACTCTGACCCTTCCCAGCACAAAACAAAACAAGCAAATATTAAAAGGCTTGTTTGAAATTGTTTTTATTTTATTGTTTTGAGAATTAATGTTTTGTAAAACATGTTATGAGAATAAAAAATAATAAAAATAGGTATTTTTTTTATTTTTTTTTTGTTTTTCAAAACAATAATTCTAGAATATCTAAAAATTATTTTTATTTTTTTATTCTTTAGAATAATATTGTTTTTTTGTTCTTCAAAACATTTTTGAAAACATGTTATTAACAATATTTTTTGTGTTTTCTTGTTCTGGAGAACATAAAACTGTTCTTAGAATAGGTTGTCAAAAAGGCTCAAAGTTTTTATAATTAAGAGAAATGATGGGAAAGGTTTGGGGATTTAAACTCATTTTATATTGGTATGTTTGATGATCTCAGTGTATTTCACAACATTCTTTATGTTGTGTTTGGATTAGTATGGATTTGGTTGAAATCTCTCATTTGGACACATAAAACTTTATAAATTTAAATTTGATTTAAATTTAAATTCATTTCTTATTTCAAGTCCTTTGTAATTTTAAATTTTTTATACACTTTAATTATTTAAAATTTCAATCACTTCAGATATCTCGTTCTCTTTGCGTTTTTATTTTTGATATCTTTATGACTATTTTTTCTCTTTGATTAAAAAAATAGACTTATTATTCTCAATTTTCTATTTGTTTCTAATTTCAATTCATTTATCCTTTTCATTTAAAATTTTTTAAACTAATCAAACAAAATATTTTAAATATATGGATTCTAAATGCAAGGTTTGAAATGAAAATTTTAAATCCATCAACTCAAATGCTATCTTAGAGTATTTGTTTAGGTTTTATAACTACTATTCCCTGATGTTAAACCTTAAAATTCACCTTGAAGCATTTTTGTTTCGTGTCCCTGCCTGAATTCGTGTGGGCAAATTTATGATGCCCATGCCTGATGCCTTAATGAAATGAACTTTTACAATGAAAATGACAAAGAAACAGAACTCAAGCATAGCATTGATCTTCCATTGCAGCATGCTCCACAAAATGTAGCTTCAAGGAGCCTGTGAACGAGAAGTATGAACATTGATCAGATGGAGAACAGAGTACTTAGTAAGACTCTTTGATCAATTAATTAATCAGAACTGTTTTGATTTAATTTAGATGTTTCAATTTAAAAATTAATTTTATGACTTTCAATTTAAAATTAACATTTTCTTAAATTTCCTAAGTAAAATATTGTTTTTGTTTTATATTCCTTTCTTTTTTCTTTTTTGAACGATGTTTTAATTTTGTATAACAAAAATTTAGTTTATATATAAATAAAATGTAGTGTTCTAAGTTATTCATCTGAAAAGTCCCTACATTGAAAAAAAAAATGTTTTTTTTTTGGTTGAGCACTCAATATTTTGAACTTATCTCATGTTAAGTTAAAGAGATTTTAACGAGGGTGCAAATTAATTTGAATTGAACTTGGATCGAACTTGGACGGGATCTTTGTTAATGAAAATTTTACCACCAATGCTATTATAATTTCAGAGTTTGAATTTGATATCTCTAATTAAACTGGTATAATTTCCTTCAGTCAAACCAAGTGTTTGATGGTAAAATAGATCTACACTTCTAAGCTACATTTCCTTACCTTGTCCTCCTCCAAATACCCTTCTTCTCGGCATCTAGGGCCATTCTGACAGTTTGGGCTTCTCAAAAATCAGATTGATGTAGATCAAGCCCTTTTCTTTACATCTGGGCCCATTTTTTGAGTTTGGGCTTGTTAAGCATCAGAGAGATAATGGATCTGGGCCTGTTCTATTGAGTCCTAGAAATAAGGGACTCATTCATTCCACATCATAAGGCAATAAAATGAAGTGGCTTCAACAAAAACTGAACCTTGGGCTTCAAGCATAATGTTTCTACAAATTCAGTGATTCATGAATTTTTACTGGCAAGTGGATTGAAGAACTTGAGGAATGAGACATACTGTTACTGTCGATGTCTTGATGATTTGTGAATCTTGCAGTTAATTTTTTGTGAGTATAAAGAGTAGACCCACCAGCAGGAAAGATACTCTCCTTCCAAATATTGAGGGTAAAAGATAGATTTAACTAAGTTATTATATCCATAAGGGTTGAGATTAATTTCTAATCATTTACTTAAATGATGAGAGTCTTTTTATCTTGCTGGCTATCATAGAATGAATATGTGATATGTGCATATTAGCCCAACAATAATAACAAACCCTCTTATTTTACTAGGTATGGTTGATTGTACAATTTACACGAAATTATTGTATTCTATCAACAATCAAACTTTTTGAATAAATTGTTAATCAAAGATTTTTTTTGTTATTTTACAGGATTTAAAATTATTTATTTCACTTTTTTTACCCTGCCTCCAACAGTTTTCTTACTATTAACCTGAAAAAGGGGAAAAAAAAAAAAAGAGAGAATATGTGATGCTTGGTTAAGCGGATAGCTTACTATTTTTTTTTTTTTTTGGGTTAAGTAATTACTACCTCTATGGGATGGGTTTAATAAATCCTATTTGTCTTTTTTCCTATGCAGCTCAACCGTAATAACTCCCACATTTCTTGTATTCTAACGCAATGCTTATATTATAACAATAATTTACTTTTTTTTTGTTTGAATAATTCACTCTAATAAATTCTTATATCATTTGTCAAAATCAAATAATAATTATCAACAACATCATCATCAATATATCAACACATCATATAAATTCAATAACCAACCATACTATTCATAGCACTTAAACAATACGACTTACATTAGATTTTTTTTTTAAGAAGCATTAAAACATATATCTAATTATTATATTACAGGTTGCGCTTTACTATATTTTATTAGTTTAATGTATTGCACAAAATTATTAGATACGGCCAAGTTGACAAATCAGTGTAATCTGGTTTCAGGTCTTATGATAATCAAAGAAAATCATATCAGGGGAGCTAAATTCTTAATTAAACTTCACAATACTTAATTCTAATTTCTAACTCTAAGTTTACCAAATAACTATATCAAAATTATGTGGGTTCCACTTTAAAATCTTCTTTCTCTCTATCCCTTGTATTCTTTCTTGAAAAAACATAAATTTTGATCCATATACTTTACTCATATTTTACTATAAATTTTTGTACTTTTTTTTTGTATTTTGAATTCCTACACTTTCATTTTTGGTATTTTAAATTTTTTTAAAATTCCTACACTTTGTTCATTTAGAGACTTACAATACAAAAAAAAAAAAATATAGGGACCCAGAACACAAAAAAGTACAAAAATCTATAATAAAACACGAGCAAAGTGCCTAATCAAAAAAGTTATGTTCTTCTTCTTCTTCTTTTTATTATATCACTGGGTATTTTTAAAAACTTAGAGGTATTATCACTTTTCACTCAAACTAAGCACACTGATTTTGTTATGCTCATACTTAAGAATTTTTATCATTGAATGTGTTTGGAAACTAGGTTATACCAAAGAATTTGCATTTAAATTTGAATATAAAAAATCTAAAAAATTATAAAGATAATAATTAATCAGTCAAAAAAATTATCCATCCAGTTTCTTTCATTGACATGTTTGTTCATCATGTAACACACCCTATTAACACTGTTGCAATCTTCACTAGTATACAATTTTTATTCCCCTTCATGTGTGTGGGACTCCACTTATTATGTTATTTTAATATATTAATTCTAAATAAATAAAAAGACAACTAGTAATAATAAATTATAGATGCCAAGTTGTATCAAGGATCAACTACTATCAATCTCAACTTGAGTTACCTAATTTTTTTCTTGTTATTACTTATACAAATATTAATTAGCGTCCATGAACTTGATTATCCAAAGATTTTTTTTAAAAGCTTACATACATAGATCCATATAATAGTTGGCAGATGGCCCAATAATAAGTAACCTGTTGTTTTAATATGTTAATAAATAATTAATATTGCTTGCGAAAGGTGCTTTTCCTAACAGGTTACTTCACCTATATCACTATTTATATTTTAAATAATTTACAATCAAAATAATGCTTTATATCTATCTATCTACCTATCTGTATATTAAATCCAATATTTATTTTAATGGATGCATATCACATCTGCCTTGTCCTTTCCTTACGTAAAATTAAAATATTCTTTGGTATAGGGGATGAGCTATTATTGTTGTATATTTTTAAATAAGAATATTTTATTTTTAAACTTTTTTGTCAGTTATAATTGAATTGGGATAACTTTCTTTTTTATGGCACTTCTACGGAAGGAACATATAAGGGGAAATGACAATAAAGTATCAAAATAAAAAATTTATAATATTTGGGTATTTGATTTTTTTTAAAAAAATTGAGAGTTACATTTAAAATTTAAATATGTTATTTATAATTAAAATTACTGAATTTATATCTTTCTGAAATAATATTTATATCTTATTTTTCAATAAATTTTATTGGGGCCTACTTATCATAAATTTTCTATTTCAAGATTTTATTGTGATTCTTCCAACATAAAATGATATTATTTTATTATAATTAGAATAAATAAACTTAGGATGAGGTGCAATGATTATGATTTGAGAACGATGTAACTTTTCACTAGTATATTTTTTATATTTAAATTTTCACCTTGATATAGATTGGTGCTTCTTGATGTTTATAATTTTACTCTAATTTTTAATTTTGTATTTATATTTTCATATTTATGATTAATTATTTATATCAATGCAATATATTTTTGTCATTATAATACACCATACGTGATTGACTGAAATATAAGGAATTTGATATATTTTAAGTGAGCTTGAGAGTTCGATTTTTTTTAATCAATTATCTGATATATAGTATTTTTGAGTTGGATTAAAGTATTATTGGGTCTAATTGAAGGTTTGAATTTTGTGAATTATAAAAAAATCATAATAAGAGAGTTACCCTCATTCAAAGCCCAACAATTCTTAAATCTAAATTGGCTTGTAATGACTAAATAAAATTTATCAATTGTAAGGATTTATATATAATTTTCAAATTATAAAAACTAAATTAAGAATTTATAAATTCTTAATAATTAAAAAGTATAATTTTCGCTTTAAAATAAATCAAATTTAAATGATGAGTCTTCATTCATCTAAACACTCACTATACTTGCTTCTCATTATAATAGGCAAATAGGGCTGGATCAAAAGAAATATGGGGAATATATATTTTATCTGTTTTTTTACATGGGATAATAAATAAAATATTAAAAATGTTATATCATTCCTTAAAAAATGACCCAAGTATTAGATTTTGGCATTCTCAAATTTCTTGTCACACTTTGATACTGAATGGTCAACTTCATTTTAATCACATCTCACAGAAGAAGATCAAAACTTTCTAACACAACTTCCAAGTTAAACTTTAGAACATTAAATTAATAAAGAAAATTGCAAATGAGTTACCTAATGCTGTGACATTCTTTGACCATGGAAAAGAATCTAAATTAAATAATCAAAATTTGGCCATGCTTCTGCAAACCCCCAGTTTTCAACCATTAAATTTTATGGGTGATTCCATTGCTATCATACAAGAAAGATAACGCTTGAGAAAAATGAAAATCAAAATTAAAGGGTTAATTATTATAATTATTTTTTATGAATAGGAAATTAACTGGTGGTCCTACCAGAAATTCATGAAATGATGAAATAATTTCATTTAACTTGTAGCGCAATAACTAGACTAGTTATTATTTTAAAGGACTGGTTCTACTCAACTTCGTAAATCACTTTCAATTAATAAAATATTTTTAATAGCTGGCAAAAAAATAATGTTAATACTTATCATAATTTTCATGTCAAAGTTTGTGAATCGTGTCTCTTCCAAAAATAAAATAATAATCTTTCCTTATAAATTCAAGGGAAAATATTAATCAAGGACTTCCGAAGCAAATTTGTCCTCCTCTGATCCTATTTATAAAGTAAAGAGAGAGAGAAATTTTGTTCGTATTTATAAGGCATTTATCAATTTTTAATCTTTTACATTTTTTTCCTTGTCAAATACATTAAATAAAAATACTATTAATGAAATTTAAAAATATTTATTAGGGATAAAAGTGAAAATTTGTTAAATTTTAAAACAAAGTTAATGAGATTTAAAGTTTTTCTTGATTGCAATAAAACATACTGGAAGTAACTTATAAATGAGACTAGAGAAAGTATAAATCAAGAATCACTTGTATCAAAATTCGAATAGATATTTAATTATTCGAGTTAGTTTTTTATCAACAAGTATTCATTTGAGCTTATTTTTCATTTGAGTTTTGATAATAATTAATCTTTAATTTATATAAATTTTTTCCAACGATTCTTGATTGCTTTATTTTTTTTTTCTAAATTCAACCTATCTATGACTTCTATTCAGATAAGTTCATTGTTGAAATAGGCAAATTATTTTAAATGATTGAATCTAATGAGTTTTACCAATCACCTTTACATTATTGTTGTTGTTGCTGTGTCTCTCTCAAAAAACTATTATTCTCTTGTAAATTCAACATTTCTAGTACCTTTGTTCAAAGATCAATTCATTTTTCTAATTACTGGAATTATTCTATGGAGAACTTAACCTTTCTCCCATTTGTACATTAATTTTTTCTATTTACTAATCGGTTAAATTACTAATTTTATTACTAAAATTTCACTCCTTTTTTGATTAGTTGGTCTTTTATAGTTAGGAGTTTTCAAAATAACCCCTACAATTATTTGTACTTAGTATTTCATTATATAAGTGACCTCATTACATTACATAAATTAACTAAATTATATATATTGCTCATAATTTATAAATAACATGATTTATTATAAATTTTATATTTTCTATTGATATTGATGATAAATGATGTGGAGGACATGACCTATTATATGTTTTTATATGACTTATGTCAATAATAAAATAAAAAAAGAAATGGCTAGATAATGCATGGTTAAATTTGCATCTTAAAGTAAAAAAAAAAAATCCTTGAAGAAAGAGGCAAGGCAAAAAAAAAAAAAAAAGTGACATAAGGAAGTGTAAATGAGGGCTTGAGGCATGTTCTTTCTTTCTTTTTTCCTTGATGCCTACCTTTTTTATTTTTTATTTAAGAAATACTTTCTGAATATTTTAATTTCAAGGGATGCAAATCTAAGGATTAAATTAAAAAGTTTCATTGACTATAGATACTAAAAACTTAACTTCTGTAATTTATTTATTAATTAAATTATATTATGAGATAATGATGATAAGAACTAAGAGGATAGAGAGTGGAGGATGATTGATGAAGTTCACCAAGTGACAATTTATCAGAGGCTTACCCATATAGAGATTAAATAATTAATTTTTAATGCTTTGTGTGTGTGTGTGTGTGTGACTCTTCAAAGTTTTTATATCTCAAACAAATCTGAGTGAGTGGCCACATAACAATCACTACAATACAAAGAAAATTGAATGAAATGACTTAGGCATATTCCCGGATATTCTTGTTAATCTCTAATGGAATTATCTTTGTTTGAATAAAAAAAATGGTATGGATAAATTTTAGGTGAAATTTTACTTTTAATAATATTAATAACCATAAAAATAAAAATTATATTAAAGTTAAAAAGAATACATTTGGAAGAGACCAAGGGCAGTGCAGTGCAGCTAATCATTAATAAAAGTTACCACTAGAAATAATTATAAGATTAATATACAATTTAAATCATGAACTATAGATTTAGGGGCAATATGAATCTTAAACTTTTAAATGATATATTTTTAATCTTAAACAATTAAAGTTAAAACAATTTTACCCTTACCGTTAAATTTTAACAAATGCCCATTAAATTAGGGTATAATATGTGATTTTTTTTAAATTTCACTTTTCTTATCTATCCTACTCTTATTTGGTGAAAATTATATTTTAAGTCTCAATTCGATGAACATGTGTCTAAATTTAATGATGGAGGCAAAATTACTCTAACTTTAATTGTTTGGGGTTCAAATTGCTCCTGAATCTATAATTCAAAAATTAAATTTCATATTAACCTAATAATCATATTAAATTGTTATTTAGAAATTCAAATAATAAATAAATAAGAAGTAAAATTAGAAAAATAATTAATCACTTTAACTTTATTTCATACTAAGAATGAAGAAAAACTTTCGAAGTTTGCTTTATAGTATTAAGGACGAGGGGGAGTATAAAACATTTTCAACCAACTAAAAAAAATCATTAAAAAATGTCTAAAAATAAAGAAAATTTCCACCCTTATATTACTTATATTAAAAACAGAACTTTGAAAAAAAGGGTAAATGAATCCTTGCGGCCCATTGGTAAATGAAGGAGTAAATCGTGGGTAAAATGGGAAAAACATCACCAATCTACCACATCATGACTTATGAAAATTGAAGGATGCTTAATAAAAAGGACTAAACATGTATCAAGGAGGTTAGAAAATCCATGCAAAATGAAAGAATTTTTTTTTTGTTTTATACTTTTGCCCTTTATTTCATATGACAACATTTAAAAATGAGGCAGAAAATTTTATTGGAAGAATGAGAGTTATGTCCCAAAACCTTCACAAATAGGCTTTCGACAATTTTTTTTAAAATTATTTAAAAATATTAATTTAAATAATTATAAATTCAGGAGTTTCAGTTATAAGCAATTCTTTAAATATCAAATATAATTTTTTAAATTATAAAAATATTATTTATAATTATTTGAATTGATATTTACAACTCATTTTTATAAAAATTTTGTCGAAAAACATATTTCCATTAATTAAATGTTTGAAATCTAAGTATCATTCTTTCAATTTTATTTTCTTAAAGGATATTATCAAAAACAAGTCATTCTTATCAATAACAGCTTTAAGAAAAAAAATTTTAATTCAATAAATGTTTTTATTTGTAATCAATGCCGTATCATTTTGTTATATTAAAGGATAAATTTTTATTTATATAATTATTATCAATAAAAAATTTTAAATATTTTTATTTATTTATTTAATATAAATGATTATTTTAATTCATAAAGAATAATAAAATTACATTTTTCTCTTAAATTGTGTTAACAATTAATAATGATAACAAATTTGCTCAATTGAAAAAACGAGAGCATCACATATTAAAAGTAAAAATATAGTTTTGCCCCTTATTAAATTATGTTAAAAAATAATAAAATAATAGGAGTTAATTTTAAATAAGGTTTTATGCATTTTGGTCTTTAATCTTTAAGATCATTAAATATTGGTGTTGCCAATTTCAAGTCTCTTTTGAGTTCTGACAAAATTTCCCTAAAATCTTTCCGTGTGTTTCGATATCTTAAATCTTTGACTTAGATTAATTTAGCTAGCAATTTATGGACACTTCTTTAGAGGGTATGACTTCCAGCAAGAATTTAAACGTTGTCGCCAATGTTTAGAGACTTGGACTGAATTGAACAGTCAAACTATCACTTGATGAGAAAGTAATGTGATTTAACTATTTTACTTATTCTAATAGTTGGCCCAAGACCTAAATAGTTTTTGAAAACCTGAAATAGTTGGATCATAGTAAAATCTTAAGTATATAATTTGTTTATTGACATTATATGAATAAAAGTATTGAGAAAATTTAAAACTCATTTATTTAAAAAAACAAATAAGATAAATAAAAAGATACACATATTAAAAAATATGAAAATTAAAATTTAAAATGTTATGATTGAATAACTCAATATAAATTGGTAATGATATTATCAATATTTTTTGATGTTTTTAATATATGTGCACGCGCACATTTATTTAATTATTATGTTATTAGTTAAATTATGAAAATCATAACCAATTGATATTTTTGATTTATCATTTAATCTGTTTTTTAAAATATTACTTGAAACTTAAATTCAAGACTCCTAGTCAAACTAGATTAATTGGTAAGGAATTGCCAGTGGTAATTTTTCCAGAATTTTATTCAACGAAACTTGCCGCTAATGGTTGAACTTTAATAGCGAACAGACTGAAAGGCAAAGCAGTGCAAAGAACCAAAATGGAAGGCACTAATTAACACTGATCACACAGACACAGCTTGTGATTCAGAAACACATAAAGGCCATAAACTCTCACTCTCTCTCTCTCTCTCTCTCTCTCAGAGCTTTTGAATATTCTCTGACTTTCTGGAAATTTCTCTCTCTCTCTCTCTCTCTCTCTCTCTCTCAGGGCTTTTGAATGTTCTCCGACTTTCTGGAAATTTCACATTAATTGCATTAACATCATCTTCTATTCTCTTCCACAGGTTTCTAGGATTCTTGCAGATATCTCGAAAACTCAAAACCTAGCTTTACATGGCAGAACCTCCCTTATTAATTAATTATTAATTTATTACTTGTATTCAAGTATCACATTTTGGTTCATTAATTACAACTATTTCTACTTTTTAATTTTTTTATGTTTTCTTTTTTCTGGTTGGTTTTCGGCTGAGCCTTTGAAATGCTCTTTTCCCACAGCAGTGATACAAGCTGTGCTCTTCAGAACTAGTTAATGAGTTGTTTTGCCACTTTTATATTTGGTTTTGAAAATTTCATTCTCTTTTTTTTTTAGATAAAAGTTTTAGTTTTTTCTTAAAAAAAAAAAACTTTCATGGTTGTTATTCTTAGCCTAACTTGATTGATAAGGAAAAAGATTGAGAAATTACACTTTTATTTCAACAAGATTTCCTCCTCTAACTTAGGAAATATGTTTTTTTATTTTTTGTTATCCTTCATTATTACTTGTGGACTGTAGTAAAATATACTTTTAAAAAAATTTTACTGCAGACTCTTGGAACAAAATAATAAAAAAAAAAGAACTCATAAATTTTTAAAACTTCACTGCAAGTTTAGGATGCTTATTGAAATTAAAATTTTTTAAAAAATAATAAAATTATTCCTTTTTAAAATTCTCTAGTATGACTTGTCTGTATCCCTGCTACATGTAATTCATTACTTTCTCTGTTAAAAAATGTAAATATTTTTAATGAAATTTTACATCTAATAAAGTAGTTATTTGTCTTAAAATTAATCCTATTTTTTCATATTTACCTCTATTTAATAGGGCATTTCACCTTAAAATAAATATAAAGTAATTCATTTAATAGGGCTATTTTTTAAAAAATATAATGATTACACCTTGAAAAACTAAATATGTCTTACATTTTTTAACATCTAATTTTTTAAAACATACCTTATATTTTTTAACAGAAGAAGTACCTTTCAGACTATTGTTCATGGCCTACTTCACTTGTTTATTACAACACTTTCATTTAAATTAATTTTAAGTGTTGCTTTTATGTTAACATAACTGTTGTAGTAAGTTTATGTGTATGTGTCAAAAGAAGTCTCACATTGCCTAAATAAAGAGTGCTCCTATTGTATACTGAGAAATGAAATGGACTAGTAAAATTGGCTTAAAGGAGAAGTGGGCTCGTGCGCATGAAATAGGTCAACTCAAGGTAATCGCAATTGAAAACAATTAATTCACCCCCAATGCGCAAATTCCAGAGGCACTGGGTTCCTTTTATCAGATTATTTTTATACAAAATAAATAATTATTTATTTATATGAGCTTACTGAAAAACTTTGACTTTTAGTTGTTTGAAATTTGAATTTAACCTTAAACATTTTTTTGGCTGTTGAATAGATTCTTAAACGAATTTATATTAATCAAATCCATCATGTGTTTGTCCCTAACGGCTCCAAGAGTAATGAGTGCATGCATAATTGAGGATTTACGCTGTTTTATGGTATTTAATCCGATGATTATGAGCCCAATATTCATGTTTCTAGCTTCGGCCTATATATAGGCATAGGTGCAGATAAAATAATGTGCCTGCCTCTTGAGCTTTTGAGGCTTTCTTTCCTCCTCCGACTTCTCTTGTCTTCTTGTTCTTCGTCTTAGTTTGCTAGTGTTTGTTGCTCTGTGCTCTTGCATTTTGCAGGACGTGATTGTTTAATTTTAAAGAACTGCTAATCTATCGTACCAGTGTGCCAAAATAATTTTTAAAAACAATATTTTTAGTACGATTCAAGCAACTTTCAATTTGCCTCCATATTGCCAACAATAACTTATTTGCATCTCTTTTGTAAGTGGTTCATTATTTGTTTCAGGAGTTTTTGGTGAAAATTTCCCTATACTTTTGGTCTATTATTGCCGTATTGCGTATGGACTGGTCCTCTTTTGATTGAGTTTACGTTGTTCTTCAATATCTTAGACTTGGCCACTTGGGTCACTACTCATTAGACCTTCCCCTCCCCTCTTAATTGTATTTTTTATGGGAAAATCAATTTTTTTTTTTTGAGAAAAATGATACAAGCATCTTTAATCACTCGGGACCATACTGACCAAAATAAGAAGAAAAGCATGATAAAAAAATTCTGTCTGGACCGAAAATGAAAGCTAGAGCTTAACTCATTTTGAATTGGGTAATTTCATATTTAATTTTTCTCAGGTCAGACATATTGAACTGAACAAAGTTTTCAACGATTCAAAAAAGCAAAAGGGGGGTAAAAGGAGTTTTGATTGACATGGAATGCTTCCAAACTTTTTAGCATTTGCATTTTGACTTAGTTTATTTATTAATTTTCATTATAAACTATTTATGTTTTAAATTAATTGTTATATGTTTATAAGACAATAATTTCAGCAAAGCTCAATATCAACTTGACCATTATTGGATCAATGGACATTTAAATTCCTTTATTTAATCATTATAATTTTCAAAATAGCAATGTTACTTCAGACAAACTTATAAGAAATCAACCACCTTAGACTAGATCACATAATTAAAAAAAAATAGTAATAAAATTTTCAATCTCTCAAATTTGTATAAGTTATTGAGTTAATTCTTCAAGTTTAATTTTTATTGATTCGGTCCCTTATATTTTTTTTAAATTATCATGTAAATTATTTAAGTTTTAAAATATAAATTAACTCTTAAAATAATCTAATTTATAAAATATATTGATAATTTGGCATATGCGTGTAGTTAAATGAGAATAAATTAATTCTCAAATTAATTTAGTTTTTAGAAATATAATTTTTTTATGTTCATGTCAAAAATTTTAAGAGTATTATCTCCTTTTTAAGCAATTAATAAGCACTAAATAGACAGCAGAGATAAAATTTTGAAACAAAATCAATAAAAAATTAAATTTAAAGAATTAAATTGTTAGCTAGAACAAACTTGAAGGATTAAAAGTTAGTAAATTATTTTTTTTATTAAAAAAACTTACAACTTGACTAAAAATCAGTAGATGATATTTATTGTCAAATTTTCTCAATAAAATTTATGATACATCAACACCATGTATTAATTGTTATATATATATCATTAACCGTGTAATAACTAATAACAAATAATTAAAAATAAAAAAAGTTGCAGAAAAGCTAATGTCGGGTTATTGGAAAATTAAAGAAAACAACATTTCACTGTCTTTTCTTTTTCAGTCTTTCAATGCACAAACAAAAGAAAGCAACATTTTACCCAACGCCATTACTAATTGGTTTTTTTCCAATAAGGTTTTCCGCATAAAACTATTCCTTTTATTTTGTCTGTATTCGACCTTTTGTCATCTTTCTTTGGACAAGTGGCTCCACTTTGTCTCCAATTTTTTTTAAGAAAAAATTAATCTGTTTTATGTCAAATTTAATTTATTTATTAAAATTTTATGTTGAGGCATTATGTTTATTTTTTGCTTTTAAATTTTAATTATTTTTAGTGTTCTGAAAATGAACAAAGCCAAAGAGTTCAACTAGTTGCTCAAGTTGAGTCTTAAATCTAGTTTAAAATTTTGGAAAAAAATATAGTTTATACAATTTTAAAATTAAAGTTGATCAGAACCAGTAAAAAAATTTTAAATTGAGTAAAATAGTCTAAATTTGATAAAAAATTATCCAAGACTAAAAATATGCTATCCTTTTTATTTCACTTCAACTATAATATACTTTTCATTCAGGCAATTAATTTTTGAATTAATATTTTTACTTTAAATATTCATCAAATATTAAAAAGTGTAATACTAAATTACCAATTAGTTAGCGTGAGAGAGGCTCCCATCATTTAATAAAACAGTTTGAAATTCCAAACTTACTTAATAATTTAATTGAAAGAAATCTATATCAATTACTTTCCGTATCTCAAGAGAGATATTTTTTATTATTTACAAACCCTACTCTTTATACTTAAAAAAATTGCAATTGAATTTACACTTGAAAAATGACATTAAATTTAAATTAATTAGTGATCCATATAATTTCAATAACAATTGTCAATCACTTTCTTTACTTATCATCAATTTTGTCCCACCCTTGGTTACCCCCCCCAATGGTCATTAACTTATTAGTCAATGGGTTGCATCTTAAATGGGCTGTGGCCCAAACTTGCCAAAACATGGGCCCCATGAAAACACATGTTATTGACCCTACAAGACCTAAAATGACAATGTCAGTCATCTTTATTAATCATGTGATATTGTGATTAGACATCGATTTGGATACTAATCCATTGGTTAACCCAATTGGTAAACTCTTCATATGTATTTTCAAATAGTTGTGAGTTAGAAGAAAATTTAAAGAATAATAAAATCCACAAAACTTAAGAGAAGTAGTACTACTATTCATACTGCACTTCATATAGTTGTTAACATCTCATCTCTCCTGATTTATTGTAAAATATAATAATATATATTTAAAAATTGTGTGGGTCTATGTGTTACATAGAGCCTAGTAAAGAAAATCATATTGTTTATAACTTACAAATAGTATGATGTGGTAGAAGTTTAATATGGAAAATTAAATTGACTCAACTGGTTAAATTGATAAATTATTAAATTAATTCATTAACTAGTTCAATGAGTTACTTTTGTTCATGATAAGTCTGATCATAGTTTGACTATAATTTTGATCATTTACTTTTAAACAAGTGCTTAACTAATTCAATAATTTATATGATTTTCAATACCTTATACTCCTTTTGAACTTTAAATATAGTACACCATTGTTAATTGATTTACATTTCCAAAAATTGTTAAAATCTTGATTTTCTTAAAAAAATTACACTTTTCCAATCACACCTTTGAGTGGAAAAAATATATACTTAACTTATTTAAAACATAATTATTAATTATTTCAGTAGAATATAATAAAAATGGTATAAATGGAAAAAAAAATTTAAAACTACCTAAAATATTATATTTAGATAAAAAAATTTTAAAAAAACGCCTATATTATAATACAGAGGGAGTATAAAGGACTAAATTGCAGTAGTACATATGCGTGGAATTAACTTCAAAATTTGTCATTGTTATGGCTCCCACTTTTAAAGAATAAAATTATTACTCCCTCAACTAAAAACTATTAGGCATTTTTTAAAGAGATTCATATTAAAAAATATAAAGTATTTTTAATCTTTTAAGAGGTAATCATTATTATTTTTTAAAGTATCTCTATTAATAAATAATTTTACATTTATTATAAATTGTTTAATAAGAGTAAATATAAAAATATAAAATTTAAAATAAATAATTATTTTATTAAAAGATAAAATTTAAAAGTTTGATATTGAATAATAGTAAAAATATTAATGTATAATAGGTATACGTGGATATGACACATAAATTGTCAATTAAATAGGGTGAAACGCGTGCATTTGTTTATGTGTTTTGAGGTTGAGAGAGAGAGTAGATACCCAATCAAAAAATAAAAAAACGGAGAGAGAGTGTGAGTTAGATATAAAACAAATAAATAAATGTGAAATTACGTCGTCAAGGCACCAAATTTCAAACCTGACTATGATTTTGATGCAGACATAATTGTCAAGTCTCATGTCCAACATTTTATTGTCACCCACACGCAAACGCGTTAATGGGCCATCCCTTTTTTTTTTTTTTTGGTATAGTAACTTCTGCACGAAATTTCCTTCTTTTTATCCCTTTGTTTCTTGCTTGTCCAAATTATAATTTATATCTCTATATCTATTGGATCAAGTTTAAGTAACGTTGAGTTTAATTGAAGGCAATTATTTTGAAGATTTTTTGTTTACTTTTTAGGCAGACTCAGAACTTAAATCTTGAGTTTAAGTAGTTATAGCTCCTTTCGCTATAACAAATGCATACTAGTTGTCCAATTTTTTTAAATTTTTATTTTTGATTTCTTGGAGTATTGCCATAATTGGTAGTCATGAGATTAATCTTTCGATAAATATGAGTGTCGTTTAATGGATCATCTTCTCCTAAGTAATGTTCACCATACACACTTTCAAAAATCAAATTGTAAAATGATATACTTAAGGAGTTGAGGGTTCCGAACTGCACCTTCCATGCTGCACATACTTGGTATCCAATTATTTGTTTAATATTACTAATACATATTAAATCAAGTTAAATCATAAGCATATAAAATGTTTCAACAATTTTCTTTTTTGAAATGTTTATCCAGGACACAATACCACATAGCCATGTCTCAGTACCGTTGATTTTTTTTTTGTTTTTGCATGTGCACCCAACATTAGTGTCCTTTGAACCCTAACTAATCCTGATCAAATTAGGTTGAACCACAGATCACAAGAGTGGTAAGCTCTTCGGATAAATATTAACACAAAAAAATCAAAGCTTCTGATTAAATTAGCATAATCTCATTAGTTAAGCTACATGCTCGTTAGTGCTTCTAATCTTATTTTGAAGCCAAAAAAAAAAAAAAATGCATGCATAGTGTATTGCATTGAAAAACTTGTAACTAGGGTCAATTGATATCCTATAAAAAGTTTAAATAATTGAATTAAATAATGTCTTGCACTTAATGTTATTTACGAACACATTAGTCTTGGACCATGAAGGACTTGTTGTGGTGTGACAATACTAGCCGTTTTAATAAGTATTAGGATTAAGTTATTTGGTTATAAGAATTCCATCTAAATATAGAGTGCCGTTATCACTTATTGCTATTGCTGTTGCCGCTATCCTTATGATCACCACTACTACCACCACCATACTACTACTATCACTACCACTATCACCACTATAACTACCACCTGTAATGTCCGTCTTGATATTATCAAGTAGATATTCTTACATGTTGTTGTGATAATCAGGATTAGATAAAATCCTGAGCAAAAGTTATCACAATCTAAGAGTTTAAAAGGTAATTAGTTTAAAACAATGGGATCTCAAAAAAACCTTTTAAAATATTGTTTGATCTCAAACTAAAGTTTAAAAATCAATTAAATATAATAATGGAAGCATGAAAATCAACAGCACTTAAAAACAAATTGAAACAATTTGAAAATTTTTCAAAATTTGGCCTGTCCATTACTGCATAGGCCACACCTGTCACAATAGATGGCACAGAGGGACGAGTCCCTTAGTGAGCATTTGCACAGCAACACAACTGTTATATGCCATGGCGTGCACCTACTATAATGACAGCACTTTAAATTTTCAGAGCATGCCGTTTTGCCATCTGATGCCCAATTTGAGTGAGCCAAGTATTCACATGAAGCTTTTCGAGCCCTCTAACTAATGGCACCAGTCTCACACTCAAATAATTATTTGTTAAAAAGATAGACATCCAAACTCTAAATAATTCATTTTCACCCCCACAACACATTTAAAGGTATCCAACTCCCAATACCAAATGTCATTCCAAAATCATTTTGACTACCTCAAATGGACCACACACAATATAACAAGCCAATCATATCACACATATAAGTATTTATATTCAAAATGACTACTAAACTTCAAATTCACAATAACACAAAGGGATGGATAAAATTTAACATAAATATTTTTTGGTCATTTTGACACATGAATTATTTCAAGTATATAACTTGTAATTGTACTTTGTCCAAACACACTCATTTAATCACAATAACATCAATATTGAGTCAAGATATGCACACTTCTTATATTCTTATACAAGTAAAAACAAAATCTTGAAATGCTCCTAAGTTAGCATTATGATATAGCATATTTGTCATAAACCCAAAAAGAGGAAAGGGAAGAGCTACAATGCTCTTACTCTTCAGTCGCCCCTTCCTTCCCCTTGCCCCTATTGAAACCCTCACCTATAAAATATAACCACAGGGTGAGATAAATATCTTAATAACAGAATAATTCACTACTATTAATTAACATATACAATTATATAGGAGTAAAGCTATTAAGCAGTAAAACACACTTTTAACATATTACTATATAACATTTTTTTATAGTAAATGCATATTGCCATGTTAGTATGTTCGACAATTACTTTTTATAAAACCAAATTATTTACTACTAGCATAATCATTATACCATCCGAACCTCTATATTACCCCAACTGAAACCATAGGTTCTTGAACTAAGTGTACATTCATAATGGTTTGAACTCACCTTCACTGGTAGGATCACATGATCAAAGGTATCCTATCTCACTTTCGAATTATAATCTCCCCCTATCTCACACAAATTGGGGTGTTATTACTCCAATACTGTATCACTGATGTTAAGGAGTATCACTCTCCAACACCGTACCTCGCATGGATATTAAGGAGACTTTCTCCAACATCGTGCCTTACTAGGTATTCAGGAGATACATGCCATATGAACTTTTACTATTCCTTCCTATGAGTGAACTCTCACCTCCTAACATGATTATGCTCATACTTTTCATACACTTACGAAAAATCACTATTTTTTTTACATGAGGACTCAAAAATCTTTATTATTTTGAAAGTAGTTTTTAAGGCACAAGGAAAATTATCTTTTGTAACATGTCAAGCTTTTGAAATGCATATAATCAAATATACTTATCTACTTACAAACAGTTAAGCAATATAATCAATAATGTAAATTATTCCGTTACCTCAACTTTTTGTCACACAAAAGGGTTATCGTGGTTCAAAGTTATCTCCATACGTTTTATATGCATGATAAAGCTCGATCAATACTCAATCTACACAATCACATAACAATTGTTATTATCATTCTAGATAACCTCAAACTTTCTACATTTTAAGTACCCACAACATTCAAATTCTTTATCTAACAATATCAACCATTTTTCAAAACACTCTAACCATCCTATTAAATATCCCAACATATCAAGATCACCATCCAACTATCCATATTGTCCAAAATTTTTCAAATTATGCCTAGGGCTCATCCAAACAACAACAACAACAACAACAACAACAAGCCTTTATCCCACTAGGTGGGGTCGGCTACATGGATTGCAAGACGCCATTGTGCTCTATCATTTATTAAGCTTTTAGAAATATTATTAATTAAGAGATCACGTTCAACAACTTCCAAGAGTGTTCTCTTAGGCCTTCCTCTACCTCTCTTAATTGGACTCAAAGTTATATGTTCCACTCTTCTCACTGGTGCCTCCCTTAGTCTTCTTTGTACATGCCCAAACCATCTCAACCGATTTTCTACCATTTTTTCCTCAATAGGTGCCACCCTCACTTTTTCGCGTATGTGCTCATTTCGAATTTTATCTTTACGTGTATGTCCGCACATCCATCGTAACATTCTCATCTCTGCTACTCCAACTTTATACTCTTGCTGTCCCGTTAGAGCCTAGCATTCACTACTATATAACATTGCCGGTCTGATAGCAGTACGATAAAACTTTCCTTTAAGTTTATTAGGCACCTTACGGTCACAAATAACTCCTTTAGCTTTTCTCCAATTAAACCACCCAGCTTGAATTCTATGTGAAATATCTCCACTGATTTCGCCATCATTTTGAATAATGGCTCCCAAAGAGGTATAATTTGATCTCCCAATTTCACTTCCAAATTATTTTCGAATAGTCCTTTACCAAATTTACAATATAAATATTCCGTTTTACTTCTACTCAGACGAAAACCTTTCGACTCCAATGTCCTCCTCCATAACTCAAGTTTGCAATTAACCTCTTCTCTTGTCTCTGCTATAAGAACTATATCATCCGCGAAGAGCATACATTTCGGGATTTCCTCTTGAATATGTTCCGTCAAAACATTTAAAATCAAGTTGAACAAATAAGGACTCAGAGATGATCCCTGATGTAGTCCAATCTTTATAGGAAAATCTTTTGTTTGACCACTAGGCATTCTTATACTAGTTTTTACCCCCTCATACATATCTTGTATGGCTTTAATATAAGCAATCCGTACTCCCTTTTTTTCCAACGCTTTCCAAAGCACTTCTCTTGGTATACGGTCATAAGCTTTTTCCAAATCAATAAAAACCATGTGTAGATCTTTATCTTTACAACGATACTTTTTCATTAATCCTCTTAGTAGATAAATCGCCTCTGTAATTGATCTACCTGGCATAAAACCAAATTGATTTTCAGAAATACTTGTCTCCAATCTCAACCTGTGCTCAATTACTTTCTCCCACAATTTCATTGTATGGCTTATGAGTTTAATCCCTCTATAGTTAGTACAATTCTGAATATCTCCTTTATTTTTATAAATAGGAATTAATGTACTTCTCCTCCACTCATCAGGCATTTTCTTGGACCGTAAAATCACATTAAATAACTTAGTTAACCATCTCACCCCTTTTTCACCTAAACATTTTCACGCTTCGATAGATATACAATCAGGTCCGTTGGCTCTACCATTTGCCATTTTCTTAAGAGCTTCCTTTACCTCCTTATCACGTATTTTTCGATAGAATGACAAATTTTGTTCTCCTTCACCAGTTACTAAATCCTCCAAGTTACTAGATGAATCCTCTCCATCATTGAAAAGTTTAGAAAATAAGTCTCCCATCTATTTTAATTTCATCATTTGTAACTAAAATTCTTCCCTCTTCATCCTTAATACACCTTACCTGTTCTAGATCTCTTGATTTTTTTCCCTACTCTTGGCAATCTTATAAATATTTTGCCCTCCTTCCTTCGTCTCAAGGTTCTTATAAAATTCTTCAAAAGCTTTAGAACGAGCTTCACCCACAGCTCTCTTAGTTTCCTTCTTAGCCATACGTACCTCTCCCAATTTTCCTCATTGTTACACAAATGTATGGCTTTAAAACAGTTCTTCTTATACTTGATTTTATCCTGTACACTATTATTCCACCACCAAGACTCCTTATCTCTCGGACCAGAACCTTTCGATTCTCCCAAAAACTTTTGCAACCTCCCGTATCTTTTTAGCCATATCCTCCCATATGATGTTAGCACTTCCCTAAGAATCCCAAATTTCTTTATCCAAAAGATTTCACTTGAAAATATCTTGCTTCTCACCTTTTAATTGCCACTACCTAATCCTTGGTGTTACTACTTGTCGACGTTTTTGGATTTTACTCATAATACACACATCAAGGACTAGGACCCTATGTTGTGTCGTTACAGCATCTCCGGGGATCACCTTACAATTTTTACAAAGTTTTCTATCTGTGTTCCTAACCAAAAGAAAATCAATCTGCGACCTTGAGGCTCCACTTTTGTAAGTGATGAGATGCTCATCTCTCTTCTTGAAACAAGTGTTGGCAATCTTAAAATCATATGCTAATGAGAAATCAAGAAGAGTTTGTCCTTTATTGTTTAGCTCTCCAAAACCAAAACCACCATGTACCCTCGCATACTGACCAGCTTCCCTCCCGACATGCCCATTAAAGTCTCCTCCAATAAAAATCTTTTCACTCTGTGGTATGTGTCGAATCAACCCTCCAGATCCTCCCAAAATAATTCCTTAAAACTGGCTTCTGTCCTGACTTGCGGTGCATAAGCGCTAACAATATTAACAGTCTTACGTCCAATTATCATTTTTAAAGAAATAATTCTGTCTCCAATTCTGCTAACTTCTACAACGTTCTTCTTCCACTCCTTATCTATAATGATGCCTACTCCATTGCGTGCACTTACTTTTCCTGTATACCAAAGTTTGAAACCTTGAATATCCTTAACTTCTCTCCACGCCATTTTGTTTCTTGCAAGCAAAGGATATTGATTTTCCTTTGAATCATAACCCCTACAACCTCTACAGATTTACAATTTAATGTCCCAACATTCCAAGTACCAAATCTAATTTTGCTCTTATGGACTAACTTCTTTAGCCGCGTGCATCCAGAATGACGCGGTAGCCTTGCTCATTTAACACTACATCCGGGCGCCGATGCAGCGGCTCTAACTCACTTATCACTGTACTCGAGCCATGCAGCGCGTTACTTAGGGGCAACGACCTAGCATTAATATTATAACGTCTATTGTCATGTTCATGATAGATTCAACAAATTTTTACATTAGCTGTTGATGGCCTAACCAACCCTCCTCCTTTACCCGGGCTCATCC